>NC_080839.1:27232390-27503730 GCF_030435755.1 Ochotona princeps
CTGGAGAAAGAAATGGGAAACAAGATCCAGGAGTGGCACAGAACTCCCAACAGGCTTGATCAAAAGCGATCTTCACCACGACATATGTCATCAAGCTCTCTTCAATCGAACATAAGGAAAAGATCCTTAAATGTGCACATGAAAAAAATCAATTGACATATAAAGGAATGCCAATTAAGCTCACAGGAGATCTCTCACAGGAAACTCTACAGGCAAGAAGAGAATGGAGGGACATATTCCAGATTCTAAAAGAAAAAAATTATCGGCCCAGGATAACATATCCAGCAAAGCTTTCTTTTGTCTTTGAAAATGAAATAAAATTCTTCCACAGTAAAGAAAAGCTAAAAGAATTTGCCTCTTCCAAACCTGCCCTACAAATGATACTTCAAGAAGTTCTCTTGGCAGAGAAGATGAATAGCACCCACCAAAACCAAGGGTAAACGGGAAGAACCCAATAAAATGACAACAGAAGACTAAACCAATGAACAACCCATTCCTAACATGACAGGACCAAAGTAACACCCATCTGCTTATTGTCTGGAGGGAAAACACTTCAACAACGATCAGTGGAAACTATATCACATGGGTTTTGTTGTTTTCTGCTTGTTTCATCTCTTCAAAACACTTCCTTCTGATTAAATCATGCAGTGACTTGTAGATCATGCAGTGGCATCATTTTCTTCAAGAAGGTTCTTGATTTTCATTTCTTCAGCTGCACATTAGTCATTTAATAGCATGTTATTCAACTTCTTCATGTTGTTAATTTCTTTTTTCTTCTAGATGTTGATTTTGTTTTGTGGCTCTTCATTTAAGGGGATGTTTAGTAGCTGTGTAATGGAGACTGTCATATTTAGTAACATGTAACTTCATTGTATTGTAAATTTCTATTTTTCTTTCTATTGTTGATTTTGTATCATGACTTTTCATTTAAGGGGATGTTTAGTAGCTGTGAAATGGAGACTAGCATCCAGATGTGAGGATGCAGTGTGGTATGCATTTCTACTTCCAGACAAAGATGGACTTACAATGAAACTGTTTACTATATCTTGACAATAGGATTCTGGACTCTTTGCCGTTGTCCATGCCCGCAATGATGGACATATGACTGAGTATGAAGAACTATATGTTAGTAATGATATAGAGGAACTAGGTGTTGGGGGAGGGAATTGGGGAGGGGATAAGGAATATGGAGCTGTATCATAAAATGATAGCAATAATAATACAATGTAGAAAAAAAGAATGATTCAAAATGTCTTATGATAAATAAAATCATATTTGTTCAAAAAAAAAAAAACCTCACAGGAGACCTCTCACAGGAAACTCTACAGGCCAGAAGAGAATGGAATGGCATATTCCAGATTCTAATAGCAAAAAAATTGTTGGCCCAGGATAACGTACCCAGCAAAACTTCCTTTTGTTTTTGAAAATGAAATAAAATTCTTCCACAGTAAAGTTTAAGAAATAAGCCTCTTCCAAACCTGTCCTACAAAGCATACTTGAAGATTTTCTCTTGACAGAAAAAAAGCGTAACGCCCATCAAAACCACAGGTAAATGTGAAGAACATCCCAGTAAAATAACAACAGAAGACTAAATCAATGAACAGTCCATCACTAAAGGACAGAACCAAATTTACACCTATTTGTATTAACCCTCAATGTAAATGGCTTAAACTCATCAATCAAACGTCATAGATTAGTGGACTGGATTAAAAAACAAAACCCATCTATTTGTTCCTACAGGAGATACATTTCACTAACAAAGATCACCGGAAAGTGTATCTCATGGATTTTGATTTTGTGTTAGTTTCATCTCTTCAAAACACTTTATTCTGATTAAATTCTTCAGTGACACATAGATCATATAGTAGCATCATTTTCTTCAAGAAGGTTCTTGATTTTCATTTCTTCAGCCACATATTAGTCACTCATTATCATGTTATTTAACTTCATGGTGGTGTTAATTTCTTTTTTTCTTCTTGTTTATTTTGTTTTGTGGCTTTTCATAAGGGGATGTATAGTAACTGTGTAATGGAGACTATCATGTCTAGATGCGAGGATACAATGCAGTATGCATCTCTACTTCCAGACAAAGATAGACTCCCATTGAAACTGTTTACTATATCTTGACAATAGGATGCTGGACTCTGTGCCACTGTCCATGCCTGCAATGGACATATGACTGTGCATGAAGAACAATACTATAGTAATCATATAGGGGAACTCAGTAAGGGGGGAGGGAATGGGGAGGGGATAAGGGAAATCCCAAGGCCTATGGTACTGCATCACAAAATGATAATAATAATAAAAAGAAGTAAAATTAAAAAAAATGCATGAGCTATGACCCTACTATTTCATTTTTCTGGTGTAGATGAAAAATAACTAAATTCTTTGACAGTCTTGCCATCAAGGGCCTGTTTGCTCTCTCCTTGGAGCTAGGTTGAACTGTGATGCCACTGGACAACAGAGTATGATGGGAGTGTTGCTCAAATTCTGGACTTCACCGTTAAGAACATAGGTCTTGTAGAGTCGTAAGTTCCCATAAAAGAACTCTGAATATCTCAAAGCAGTGCATCACTTTGAGAGCCATTACAGAATTGGAAGCTGTATATAGAGAGGGAAAGAACACACACACACACACCTGTAATACACACAAATAAATCAGGCCATGTCAGAGAATGGGAAAGAATGGTACTGATCGTCCACATCACCTATGTGAACTGACACTGCATGAATGAGGGGTGTGACATTTGGATTTCTGACATGCAAAATTACAAGCAAAATGGAATGATTGTTTCTAAGCTACTAAATTTTAATGCAGCAATAAAAATCCAAAACAGACTCCATTGAGGTCTCTGTGACTTCACCATCTCCATCATTTTTGGCAGATTCAGAGTTATTTTTTTCCTTGAAAACCAGTAATAGTGCAATAACATTATATTCTATAGACTTTCTGCATCTATTACTGCTTACTATTTTTGCTTTATGTACATGCTCTTTGTGTTTGCATTTTATCTCTCCTTGTGGATAGAATGCTGTAGCTTTCTCAGTAGTACCTTTCATGTAGCAAGCAGCAGGAAATGATTACTTTCTTTTAAGTTGTACTGGAGAGTGACATTATAGAAGATGTCGGAAAGGGGCGGGTAGATCATCCAGCCAAATGTGGTGTCT
Organism: Ochotona princeps; assembly: GCF_030435755.1. Classification (NCBI taxonomy): domain Eukaryota; kingdom Metazoa; phylum Chordata; class Mammalia; order Lagomorpha; family Ochotonidae; genus Ochotona; species Ochotona princeps. Next base: position 27,235,559 of record NC_080839.1, read on the forward strand.
GTTGACCTCCAAGGATTATAAAAAATCTTACACCTTGTGTTTTCTTTTCAGTGGCTTTATCGTGTTTAACTTTATAGGTATGCTTGTTTGTCTCCTAAACCAGATTTCAGATGGCTTCAGAACAGAGATGGTTGGGGCACTTCTGTGATCTGCGCCATATCTATCACTGGACAGGGATTATGCGATCTTTTTAGTGGATCATTGTGTGATTAGTGAGTGTGTCTCAGCTTTATAATAAAAAATGACAGTCTGGAGCAAGTCTTATGGGAGAATTTATTCTAATGGGAGAGTTGTACAAGACAGACTAACAGAAACGTGATTTTAAGTGGGTTCAGTAAAATGACAGTCAAGAGGCATCAACAGCTGTGTGAATGATATCAGAGGTAGGGAGGAAGGGAATGAAGCTTGCAGAAAGATGGATGCTGCATCTGGGAATGAGCAGAATCCTGTGTTGGCTGGATTGACTTGAGTGCAATCCAACATCTGGAAGTTGGATGAGGAAGCCTCCTTGGAATGCTATGTTACTTTGTATCTGCTCAGTTTTCTGTAGCTAGCATGTTAGATTTCTGCTTCTCAGTACTAAATATGTGTCTTGATACTAGATGAGAGGTGGATTTGCTGCTGTGAAACTAAGGCATTTTGTCATTGACCTGGGATCTTGATTCCCTGTGGGAGAAGGGAATGAGGGATGCACAGTCACTTAAAACTCAGTAAAGCAAAAAAAAATGTTTTAGTAAAATCATTCTTAGAATATAAGAAAATAAGTGGAAATCCTTGTAGAGCTGTTTACATAGAATCTTACTGAGTACTAGGTTCTATCATATACAGATGTGGGAGTATAATGGAACATGCATCCCTGCATCCAGATGAAAGATGGAATCCCAATGAAACTCTTGGACATGTGTAGACAGTGGGATGCTAGACTGTCTGACACTGTCTGTACCAACAATGTCGGGGTACACTTAAATAAGAGACTGATAGAATTGTAACTCCTCATGACTATTGGCTAACGCTGGGCTTGGAGAGAGGCCCAGAACAGAGAGTATGGCACAATGGACATTCTTAAGCGTTACTATTCTGAGAAGTCAAGGAATCATGTGCTGGAGTTAGGACTTGGAAGCTTGAGAAGCAAGCAGTTGAGTTTAGATTTTACATGACAGGAGAATGACTTAATGAAATCTTTTTTTTTTTGTTGTTGGGAACATGAGACCAGCGTATAGAAGGTAGTCAGCAAATGGTTGTTAAATAAATTATCAAGAGAATAGATTGAAAGTAGAAAAGGATGAATGCCTATTGCATAAATTCAGTCTTGAGAGGATAGAGATTCTCTCCCTCACACCAGGTCACTTCATCTGCTCAAAGTCTTTGTGCCACACTGTGACAAGTATTTATTAAGGGACATCTGCTCTGTTCGTATAGCCTACTCTGAAAATTTTTGCGATTCTAAGTGTACCAAGAAGTAGGAACATTTGTTACTCTATTGGAGATACTTTAGGCATAGTTTTGCTTTTACATCTGTGTTTTACACTGATCTCCTAGTAACTGAGACATACAAGACACTCAAAATCAGTTACGTACATCCCATGTAGGGTTGGCTATGCTCAATGATTGGGTTAGAATACTTACTTTATTCCTACCATCAGTTCTGGAACTGAAGAGCTAGACAATGAGAAGGCAGGAGCTATGGGCTGATGTTTTTGATCCTTGTCTTTTGGGCTGGTCTCGACTAATGACTGGTCTTTTTAAAATATCACTTTGGTTAACATTTCAACACATGTTATATTCTGGCAGTGAGTGGTTTTGAGACTTGCAAGCTTGATAAGTGCCACCAGAGACACCATGAGATGAAATGATGGCTGGCACTGAAGAGATTTAGTAATCCTAAATTGTTTCAATACTGTTAGGATTCTTGATTTTGAGACAGAGTAGCACTGGAAACAGCGTCAGTAATATGACACGGAGTCAGGGAGAGGCAGGAGTTAAATAGAATTCCGTGTGCCATTTAATAAAGTATGTTATAGTCACTGCCACAAATTTGATTTGAACAATTTCTATTTTTTTTCTTAGAAAAGATGTTATTATGGGTCAATCATTTCCATAAGTGAGAGCACATTGCTGGTGTATGCTACACTGACAGATGGCTGGAAGACCTTCTTTTCATGATCCCAGGCGGGATAAAAAGGCAATTTACTATCTATAGGGCTGTGGGTACACTGGTAATGGCAGAGAATCATTCTTATACAAATAACTCAGTGTTTGAATTTAAACTATCAAATGAATCTGAGCTATTGCCAAATCAATTTGATAAACCATCAGAATATGATTGTGCTGGCATCAACCTGCAAAGGCAGTGCATTAAATTGTCCCCACAGGAAACTGTTTCCCAAAGAAACAGAAATTGTGTGATGGCTGAAAAAAAAGAAAAAGAAAAAGCTTAAGTGGATTCAGAATATTAGGTGAAAATGGTTGCTAATGTTCAAGGTTAAGACTCGTGAGGAAAAATGAAGATGCTGGATTGTTCTTCTCAACTCCATGGAGCTCTTGTGCACACCCTTGGCTAGTTTCACACTGTATTTTTTCCAATGGAACGGTTTGCCCTTGGCACCCTTAGGTGTTTGGAGGCCTTCCATCCTTCCTTTACTGATCTAGAAATTTTGTCTTCAGGAAAGGAGTTGGGGTAATCTTAATGCAACTCCCTTAGGATCCCTTGCATATATCTCTGGGAACTGTGGATGTTCAGGCAGACAAGACTCACCACAGTAAGCTTGTGTGGGAGGTATTGTGCATGCTGGCCAAGGCTCCAAGTTCTCACTGTTGTTTCCAGGGCAGTGATTCTCAGAGCATTCTTGTACTTGCTGCATTGGATCCACTGATGGAAAATTGTTAAAGATGCAAATTCTGAGGCTCCTACCCTGACCTCCTGCCTTTCAAGCTAGAATAGTCAAATGTTGTACCAGCTGTGATTCTGACTCACAAACCAACCTATAGTCACTGAGGTGGCTCACAGCCATGTTCTACTCTAGAAATTGTCCCAAGACTTGCGACCTCTCTATTCCTTCTGAGTTCAAGGCCTGGCTACTTGCCCTAATTCAATACAACATTGAAGGCCCATCTAAACTCCAGAGATCCCCATGTGTTGAGCTTCTGCTGTAAATATATCCCAGTTCAACTTCTCCTTTACACTTATTCTTGCTTTCATTAACAATTTCCTATTCAGTCTGAGAATTTTCTTCTAGAAAACTCCTGAGGACAACTAGATATATCTGAGTTTTCTTTTGGTAAGCAGGGGTCAGTCTATGCCAAGGTCTAACATTATCCTAGCTTGAGTATCTGGCAGCTGCTACACCCTCCAACTCCTACCAGGAACTCATAGCCTCTGAGACAGACTCATCTGTTGCCTATCTCCACCAGAAGCAGCTGTCAGGCCAGAGCTTAGCTGAGCTGGCATGTCAGGTTGTAGGAGTGGGAAGTAGGCCATTCCTCTGCTTGCATCCCAAGTCAGCAGTCAGGAGGTTTGAAGGGCATCAATGGATTAATCTGTAGGCCCCAGATAGGAGCATGATGTTAAAGCAATCAACCTTCCCCTAAGGCGAGGAGAAGGAAACTCACAATTATAAACTCAGCTTTTGGCCAGGCCCATGCACATGTATCCTCATGCACGGAGAGATAAGATGTGTGGTATATTATTACTCTCTGCCATTTTAATCCATGAGAAGTGCTTCATAATTCCATTGGATTTTCTGTAAATTTTATTCACTCAGTTCTGGCCAGATGCTCCCATAGTAAAAAGTGATAAAATGAAAGGCTTATAACTTGAAGACCCTGTATAACTCCTTCTGAAAGTAACGTCCCTCTTCCTTTTTACATTGGTAGTAGGACTGACTGGGAAATGTGAGTCTTGTATTCTCTGTTATGCATTCTTTTTTCTTTAGAAAAGATTTGTTTTTATTGCAAAGTCGGATATACAGAGAATAGGAGAGATAGAGAAGATCTCCCGTCCGATGATTCACTCCCCAAGCAATGGCCAGAGCTGATCCAACCCGAAGTCAGGAACCTGGAGCCTCTTCCAGGTCTCCCACGTGGGTACAAGGTCCCAAGGCCTTGGGCTGTCCTCAGCTGCTTTCCCAGGCCACAAGCAAGGAGCTGGATGGAAAGAGGGCTGCTGGGATTAGAACCGGTGCCCAACTGGGATCCTGGTGCATGCCAGGCAAGGACTTTAGCCACTAGGCTACCATGCCAGGACCTCTCTTAAGCATTCTAATGGAATGCTTTGGTCCACCTGCTCAGGAAACATCAGGAAAGATGTTCTTCCATGACATGTTTACCATTCATGGCCTGTCTTCGGAGGCTGGGAAGGTGGTGTCATTTTCTCCTGTATTTTAGTTCACAGCCAGTTGCATGGTGCCTCATTGAATGATGTTTAGATGTTTGAGTAGACGAATTTCTGGTAACATTATAAACACATGAAGTGTAAAGCAGAAGAGCTAGTTTCTGTTCTGAGTCCTTCAACTGTAGTCTGATCTTCAAATAGGTTCTTTACTTCCTCCACCTCTGGTTTCCTCAGCTGGAGAAGGGCAAGTTGGGAATCCCATTTAGCTGGACCTTTCCCAGGAGCAGACAGGGGTTAAAGTGCTATAGATTTGGTGTTATATCTGTTGCAGGTCACATATGAAAACTTACCCTATCACTGACATCCTGTCATGAGTGGAGCGAGGTACTGATTTAGGAACCCTGAATTATTTTGGGGTTTTGGCTAAGAGAAATTGACAGCTAACCTGGGTGTCAAAGACATCATAATTCATGTCAGAGTCCATTTGTTTCCCAAGTACACTTGGAATAAGGAAAATTGGGCATTATAAGTTCTACGTACTTTGTATTCTTGACCACTTGGCACTGTAGCCTGTTGCTTTCCCTTTGTTAGACCCATGTCCTGCTTTACACTTCATAGCATACATCAACCTGACATATGAAGGTGTATATTTAAATACTGTCTGACAACATAAGGTTTCTAGGAGGAAGAACTTGATTTAGTTTTCCATCCCATATATGGGACATGGCAGAAGATGATCCTTAATGTCTATCTACTGGGGTGGCTCAACAAGTTAAGTCTTCACCTACAAGTGCCAGCATCCTATATAGGCAGCAGTACATATTCCGGCTGCTCCATTTTCTATCCAACTCCCTGGTATGACCTAGGAAAGCAGCTTTGGAGAATGAGCAAGTGGGTGAAACATCTTATTCTCTCTGTGTCTCCTTCTCTCTGTAAATCTGCCTTTCAAATAAAAACAAATCTTGAAAAAGTCTGTCTATTGAGTAAGTGAAAAAAGCACACAGTGCAAATATGTATCTGTAGGTTTCATGCATATTTAAGAAACAGGTATTATTGCCTTCTTCAGTGTTTAGGTGAGGAGACTTAGGCTTTGGGAGTAAAGGAAATGCTCTTATGCCTCTGTTTGAATCATGCCAATGCTCTCTTCTTTTGCATATGCTTCCCATTTAACACTAGCCATTTTGGAATAACCTTTGAACTTGTCCAGGATAATAAATATACCTCGAGGAATCCATTCCTTCCTTCAAAGGGAACAGAATCTTAGGTATGGGTCATCACACATTCTTTGTCATAAATACTTGACATTTAATATTTATGAAGTTTCTGCTGCACCTTTTGGACCAAATGATTGAGACACATAGGTTATAGCTTGAAGGAGATGAACAGTTATCAGGTAAAGACAAAAGAATGTTGATAGTTGTTAGGCAAGTAGACAACTAGACATAATAGCTGACACTGACCACAAGATAAGAGGTACAAGCATGGGACTCCCAAATGCTTCAATTGACTATTCATAATCTACATAAGGATCATCTAGTGAAGTTTACACAAACTATTCTTATATTTAATTCTTTGCTGATCTTTCCTTATTGCATTGCATTACATCCTTCTGGATTCCTTCTTTCTGAAGCAGCTACGTTAGGGAACTCAGTAGGCTTTGCAGAGAGCCCAGGAAACAACGTATTTATAAATCCTTCTGAGAATGTGATTCAAGAGACAACAAGGTTACACAGGGGTAGGAAGGAGCTGATAGCTGAGGCTGTCAGATTTAAGAGCAGGTGGGACGTAAAGTAATCCTTGATGGAATGTGCATCATATGTTAGAAAAGAAAAGGGAACATTTAGTTTTGGAAGGAATGATAGCGGTGAAGAAGTGACAATAGAAAAAGAGGAGCAGATACAAGGCTCTGGGGGAACTGAATGTGTCCCAAGGGGTCTAGAGAAAAGATCCCAATAGAATGCACATTTGATTCTCACTGGGTTGAAGAAAACTGGCTGCTGAGTTTTAGGAAGGAGACTTGTGCTGTCTTTTCCAGGGAGGAGACCCAGTGAAGAGGGGTTATGAGTCTACACCAGGAGTCAGACCTGTTTGACCTTATGTCCATGTTGTAACATTTACCTGGCCTTCAGTGGGTCAGTTAGACTGTGTAGGGAAGTTTTTCCTTCAATGGAAGGTTATTATAGGGATTAAGTAAGAAAATACATCTTCACTTTTTAGAACACTGTCTGGCTCTCAGTAAGTCCTCATTACACATGAGTATTATTGTTGCTCTTATATTGAAAGCTATACTGTGGATCAGCCTGATTCATTCCTGTAAACCTTTTCAGATAGCATGAATACAAACTGACATTGATTGCCAGTTGTGTTCTCTGGGCTGGTAAGAGATGCCTTCTAGGTTACACAGTTGAGTTCTTGCTCATGGAAAAGGGGCAGCTACTCACAGAATGATGGGTCCAGAGGCTCCCTGAAAAACATCATTAGGCAGTTCTTCCAAATTATTGTTATCACTTAGGTTCCTGGGAATATAGTTGAAGAAAAGAAAAAGGGAAACATAAAGATGTGTAAATATCGCTATTGTTAAGAGCCATTTCCCTCTAAATGGCCTGGAAGAATAGTCAGGATTACTTACAGTTCATCTAGTTGGGTTCCGTTGAATGCACAGTTGTGTATTTCTTGAATCCCATTCTTTTTCAGCCATCTGAAATAAAAGGCTAATTAGAAACCCAACAATATCAGATGCAAACAATACAGGGATTTCATAATTGGAAGCACTGTGCAAGGTCAGCAGCACAGGTAAGAGGCAAAAATAAAATGCTACTCTTAAAACTTGGGGACAGGAATGGGAAGGAAATTGATTCATCTTTGTGTTGTCTTTTATAACTTCTAAAGTTTGTATTGTGTGAATACATTACCTGTTCAGAAGAATAATTGAAATTGAGTTTTTGAAAAGGCACACTGAGGTGCTATAGCCTGGATCTTGTAACTATAGGGTCTTTACATACACCCTGCCTGCTATTGAGTTACAGTAGAGGAGAGGGACAGAAAGAACTCTTTCGCCATGAGATTGTTGAACAGGTGTTTCTAAGACAGGAAAAGAACATTTTGTGTCATCTTTCTCTGAGGCCTAAAGCCATTCACCCAGGCTCACCCACAGCAGCAGTCCTGGCTGTCATCAGAAAGTGATCTAATTAAGTTGTCAGACATCCTGAACATCTCCCATGACCTGTAAGAACCTGGTTATTGGAGGTTTGTAGAGGTGGCTCTGGGTTAAGGCAGAATGGAAGAGAAATCAATTATAGTAACTGTGGGCTGGGAGAGGGTGTGCCTATGTGAGTAGTCATGGGAGGAGGTTGTGGGGGAGGTGAGGCTGGGTTTAAATCAGTCATCCTGACAGTGCTGAGAAGGTCAGTGAGCAGGATTGTCTGGATAGAGGAGCCCAAGGACACCTTGGATCTCCAGGTCTGCCTCGCTTTGCCCCTGAGTGGATCTGAAAACAAAAAGATATCCAAGGTTGAGAAGGGGTAGCCCAAGAGCCCCTGACCTGCTCTTGTTTTGCTGTTAGGTTCTTTCTGTCAGGCTCAGTAGGTTTACAAATAACACTGTTCAAAGAGCTGACCCAGAGAAACTCCTGTGTGCTCAGAGCTCTTTTTCCTGAGCTTCTATGACGAGCTAGAATCGCTTGAAATCACTGGAGAGCAACACATGTCTTTTTCTTCCTCCTGAAACCCCATTAAAAAAATCTAGAGGAGAGTAAGTTACAGCTTTGAAAACATTAACAATCAATACATTGATCTTGATGGCAGAGAAGTAGTTATGCAACCCATTTTGCCCAGCCTCCCATCTGCCCTTGAAAAATACTTTCTATTTGTCAGGCTGATCCAAAGTGGAGTGAGCTGCCACCCACAACCCTTGGCAAATGGATCCTGAAGGTTTTGAACCAAACACAGAGCCTATCAGACTTTTTTCTGCACAGAGCTAGATAGAAAATTCTAGGTTTTGTGGGTCAAGAAACAAAAAAGATGTGTGGATGCTTTGGGTGGTGCTTAAAACTTCCACAATTTTATTCATCTAATTTACTGATCAACAGAGAGCAAATTATGACAAGAACTCCTGCTCTTGGTTTTTCATTAGACTGTAGGATCCTCAAAGTATTCATAAAAGCAAACTGACCTTTATTCTTTTATTGTCATTATTAATCCTTATGTATTTGAAAGGCATGGGGAGACAGATGAGAAAGGGGAGAGGGAGTGGGGAAAGGGATAAGGGAAAGAAGAGAGTGATGGAGAAGGTGACAGTGAGGGAAAAGGGCAGAAAGAGGGTGAGGGAGAAGGGAAAAGATCTGATCCAATCCCTACATGCCTGGAACAGCTAGTGCTGGGCCAGACCAAAGTGACGGGTCTAGAATTTAGGCCAGGTTTCCCATGTGGATAACAGGTACCCAAGTATCTGAACCTGCAGCTTCCCAGTGTGTACACTAGCAGGAAACTGTATCTGAAGCGGAGCAGCAGGCATTTGAACCCAGGCACTGACTGAATATGAGTGTAAATATCCCTAGTGGAGGCTTAACTGCTGTGTCACAACACTTATCCAGCAGGTGACCAGTAAATGTGCTTATCTTAAAAGCAGGTAAAGAGGATGATGGTGGCCACCCAGGCAGAGATCAGCTAAAGAATTAACTTGTGTGCTAACCTAGTGTGCTTACTCAGTGGAGGACCCTCATCCTAAAGGCTGAATATTCTGAAGGATCTGGTCCCTTCAACCTATATTAAGCAACAGACAAGGGAGAGAGAGAAAAGAGAAAATATCCTGTAAAGCTGAACCTCTGGAGACTCAAGCATGCTAAGAATTGTCACATAGGCAATCTCATTTTAGTTTGTTTGAAGCAGATTGTTCTTTTGGTTATACTGAGGTGCTTCCATCTCCAGATTTCTGCTTGCAGAGACACAGCAGGGAAGGGGAAGATTTTAGGGTTTTCATGTTGCTAACTGTCCTGAGTCGCTAGCCACATGTGTAATATGCCTGCCTTGTTAGGCTGTAATTACAGGGTCTCAGAATTTTGATAAGTGCTATTGGATACCAAGTATTTTGTCATCAGTGCCAATTTTACCATACTTCCCCTCCTCCCCGTGTGCACTTGCATGTCCCCACTGAGTGAAAGTATTTTTGCATTAGATAAGCCACTCAAAGTAAGAACAGCTGGAGACAAGCTGCACTAAACATGAATCTTCTGATTCCATTTTCTCCAGATTAAAGGACAGTCAAGGCAAGAAAAATAAATACTGTCATCACATATTTATCTTTTAGAGACAAATCTGAGACATGTTGACTCTTAAAAGAAAGGTATCCTTTCTTTAAAAGTACATTACTAAATTCCAGGAAATTTCTGTCAGTGAACAGGAGTTGGTCAAGAGCAGATAAAAACTACACATCCCTTTCGTAGCTTTGGATTAAAAAGATACAGTGAAAGTCATTTTCATGTATAACAGTGAGAAAACATGGGGCCCATGAAAAAATACCACCAAAATTTGTAAAATAATGCTACAATGCTTGTTTTAATAGGTGGAATTGTACTTGCTTCTCTAGATGTCATTGTGTGCATCTAACTTTGATGGGCCTCATGAATATTTGAGTAGCACATCACACCTATTTCTTGGTCATTCTGTAGAGTACATATACTACCATGCTTGCTACCTGTACAAAGATTTAGAAAGTCATTTATTAATGAGTCAGTGCATTTAAAAATATCTCTGGGAGTCAGAAAGAATAACTGAAGCTAATTCAAAAAGATGAGTATTTGAAGAAAATTAGATGTGGTCATCTTCTGTGCCTGGACCTGAGCAGGAATGCATGTCATGGTGCTGGAGGAATGGCCGTGATTTCCTAATTCAGTTTCCTCTTGCTTATTGGCTTTGGGCGACTGAAGCTTTGCCAGGCAATAACTAACTTTATTGATGCCTGAGTTATTTTGTCATTTGGAACAGATGCAACAACACAGGAGGCCATCATTCAAAGAGCAATTTTAAGTACTTGAATTGCACCACAGAATTATAAATTATTAATGTGATTCCATGTTGTGATTCTGAAATGTAAAGATGGGAGAAAAACACAGAACCAGAGAGCGATTTAAATGGTGAAATGCCCAGGTTATTCAAACATGGAGTGACCGTTATGAAAGAAGATCATTAGGAGAAAATCCAGATGTTACTCTATTAGATTCCCTCTCCCGCCTCCCCCTTGCCAATTCTGTTACTTACAGTATCACACTTTCAAAACTCAGCCCCACAAAAGAATTCCTTTCAATTGTCTGGATGTTTATGTTGTCTTGAACATCTCTATAAGAAAGTGTAGACAAATGAGTGCTTTATGTCAATTCCGTTAATTCTTTATTTAGTCTTCTTGACATGATGTACCTGTTTAGCTGTTGGCAATCTTTTAATGTATTTATTGTTGAGAGAAATAATTATTGGGAATTGTTGGGAAATAATTGGTCTCCAGCTTACTGTATATCAGTACATATGAAACATGCAATGGAAGACAGGCAGTGCCTTCTCTTTCTGAAGGTATCCTTAGCTAATTTCATTGTGTTCAGAATTGGCATCATTTAGTAGCTTTGCCTCCAAAGTTGGTCCCTGCTCAATATGGCAGTCAGTTAAACTGATATGTCAGTTCATACCAGACTTCCTTATTCACTTTATTTCAGCTTTTTTCCATCTCTGTCTCCTTTTTATGGTTCAATTCCTTTCTTCTATTCTTCTTGGGTTACAGAGCAATTTCACCATTAATTTCATTCTTCTTGAATGAAAGGAATGAGAAAGTCTCAATCCTGCTACATTTCGCCCTTTTCCCCATTTGTATTCCTTCTCATTTCTATCAAACTCCCTCTGGTGTAACAAGTAAGGCCAATGAGTAAATGACTTGGAACATTAGAGAAATTCTGGGAGAGTCTATTTCTCTCCCCCTTAGCTCTTTACACTCCTTCCCTACCCCTTCCTTTTGTGTTTGTCCATATTCTTATAATTTTTTAATTGGAAAGAAAGTTGCCATTCTGTATTTCTTTCTGTCTTCTTCATTCATAGTACAGATTCCTTGGGAAATGACAAACATATCACTAAAGCTTTGGTAGAAACTTGTCAGATCATTTCTTTATGCCTGGGGCAGCATAGAAGTTCTGGACAAAAGAGCAAATGATGCTAGAAAGCAGAGGGGAGTTGCAAGAGCAAAGTAAATGAAAAAACAGAATGACTTTCTGATTTTATTGCATGTTGGCTCTGTTGCCGATACTCTTGTCCAGGAGCCTTTTGACTTCCTCTCAACTAATTTAGGCTGACCTGCAGGTAAAGCCAAGGGCTTGCTCCTTGCCTTCCTGTTTCGATTTACCCAGCACAATATGTTTAGTGAATGAATATAAGCTACAAAATGCAGAAGCCTGCTGGGCAAGACAGCTGCTGAGAAAAGAGCTGGCAACTTCTCACGGAGAAACTTACAGTAAAACTCTTTGGAGAGACTGAATCTTGTGAACATCTGGCAAGTGCTTGATACCTGTGTTGGATATTAACCTAGAGCAAGACAAAAGTGAGGGTGAGAAAATAATGAAGCTGGGTATTAAACTTCTAAGAACAGATTCTGCACTTGATCCTAGCCAAAAGACTGAGCAGCAATTGAACCTGGCAATTTAAAGAATTATTAGAGTATGAGCCTTGCAGATTCAGCATGTCAGTTTTGAATGATTAGAAGCAAACCTATGATAAAAGCCCAACACTGTGATATATTTTTAGTCATACTAATAAAAATTATATTTTATTCTTAAAGTTCTAACTGGGGTCTTATAAGCTGTTGATTCCTTAGAGCAAGTAACACTTGAGGCATCAAGGCACTAGTGTGGCACAATTCACATTATTTTAAAGATTGTTAATATTCAAAAGCAACTTCAAAGTACATAAAAGAATTTTCCTAAATTGTCTCCTATTTCCAACATCCTCTTACTTGCTGGATAACTGCCTTTTCCCTAATCTAAAGATCATTCAGGTTAGCACGTGAGTTTCTATGCCCTTAAACCTGAATGTAGAGGGGACCTCAGCTGGACCAATTCAACTCATTCCTGGAAGGTGAGTAGAAAAAGCTGCTGAGGCTGGCAACTTTGGTGCCATCACAGAGTCAGTCCCTAAATTCCTGCAAGATGAGATATCCAGACCAAGGTTGGAGCCTTCTCAAGGCCCCATCATCTTGGCCTGGCTTCCCCAGGAAGCAGAGCCTGAGATTAAGACTGGCCTGTGGGTAATTGATTATATGACTTTTGAACATTCAGGGCAGAGGTGTGAAACACAGGAGGAGCAAAATTAAGCACAAAGATGAATTACTGAGTTGGCCAATTATCTGCTTCATCCCAAGGTCTTTTTTAATTTTTAATACATTTTATTATTGTTATTATTTCATAATACAGTTCCATATTCCCTTATCCCCTCCCCAGTTCCTCTATATCATTACTAACATATAGTTCTTCATACACAGTCATATGTCCATCATTGCGGGCAGACACTGGCAGAGAGTCCAGAATCCTATTGTCAAGATATAGTAAACAGTTTCATTGTAAGTCCATCTTTGTCTGGAAGTAGAAACGCATACCACACTATATCCTCACATCTGAATGTTAGTCTCAATTTCACAGCTACTGTACATCTCCATAAATGAAAAGTCATGATACAAAATCAACAAGAAAGAAATTTACAATGCCATGAAGTTAAATGACATGTTACTAGATATGACAGTTTCCATTACACAGCTACTAAACATCCCCTTAAATGAAGAGCCACAAAACAAAATCAACATCTAGAAGAAAAAAGAAATTAACAACATGAAGAAGTTGAATAACATGCTATTAAATGACTAATGTGCAGCTGAAGAAATGAAAATCAAGAACCTTCTTGAAGAAAATGATGCCACTGCATGATCTACAAGTCACTGCATGATTTAATCAGAAGGAAGTGTTTTGAAGAGATGAAACAAGCAGAAAACAACAAAACCCATGTGATATAGTTTCTACTGATCTTTGTTGAAGTGTGTTTCCTCCAGACAATAAGCAGATGGGTTTTGTGTTTAATCCAGTGTACTAATCTGTGACGTTTGGTTGAGCTTAAGCCATTTACATTCAGAGTTTAATATACGTGGGTGTTACTTTGGTCCTGTCATGTTAGGAATGGGTTGTTCATTGGTTTAGTCTTCTGCTGTCATTTTACTGGGATGTGCTTTACATTTGCCTTTGGTTTTGGTAGGTGTTATTCCTCTTTTCTGTCAAGAAAACTTCTTGAAGTATCATTTGTAGGGCAGGTTTGGAAGAGGCAAATTCTTTTAGCTTTTCTTTACTGTGGAAAAATTTTATTTCATTTTCAAAGACAAAAGAAAGCTTTGCTGGATATGTTACCCTGGGATGACAATTTTTTTCTTTTAGAATCTAGAATATGTCCCTCCATTCTCTTCTTGCCTGTAGAGTTTCCTGTGAGAGATCTCCTGTGAGCTTAATTGGCATTCCTTTATATGTCAATTGATTTTTTTCATGTGCACATTTAAGGATCTTTTCCTTATGTTCGATTGAAGAGAGCTTGATGATCATGTGTCTTGGTGAAGATCGCTTTTGATCAAGCCTGTTGGGAGTTCTGTGCCCCTCCTGGAACTTGTTTCTCCAGATTAGGGAAATTTTCTTTTATTATTTCATTAAATACATTTGCAAACTCAGCTTCTCTTTCTGCACCTTCTGGGACTCCCATAACTCTTATATTTGGCCTCTTAATAGTGTCTTTCAATTCTTGAATACTTTTTTTTGGCCTGATCCAGCTCTTCTTCCAGCTTTTTGTTTGCTTCCCCCTGATGACAGGAAATACCTTCCAATTCTGAGATTCTTTCTTCCGCTTGCTTCATTCTATTTTGGAGACTCTCCACTGTACTTTTAATTTGCTCTGCTGTGTTCTTAATTTCTGATATACCAGCCTTGATGTGCTTTATTGCTTCCTTAAATTCTTTGAACTCTTGCATGAGCTTCTCATTTTTGATCAGAATCTTTAAAATGAGTCTCATGGATTCTGTTTGCCCCATTTTCTCAATGTCTTCCTCAGTTAACTCTGAGGTTGGCATAGGGTTTTGCTCCTTTGCAGGGGAGTCTTCAGTAATATTCATTGTGCCTTTGTCTCTTCTTTTGCTCTTGTTCATTGTACTTCTGGTTAGCAGAGTCTTGAATTCCTTGGGGTAGGTTTCTAAGCTTTGTCACCCACAGGTCTACAATGTAATTTTACTTACTGCGGTTGGTACACAACTTTTCCCTTGCAGCCACTTGTGCCACAACTTCCAGCGAGGTCCAGGTCTGGGTTCTTATGTTAGATTTCCACCGTGGTCTCCACAGCCCCAGCTCCTGGCTCACCACTCTCCACCTCCTGTGATACCGTGCTGAGGCTGCACTGTTGTCTCTGTAACCTTTCTCCCACTTCCAGTTGGAGCAGGTCCCAGGATTAGAGAGACACCAGGTGTCCTATATAATTAGGTTGTTGGTGGTGCTGATCTTTTCGGAACCTGTTGGACGTTAGGTCTGTGTGCCACACAGACTTATTTTCACCCGTACGATTCCACAGTCAGTATTAATTTCCTGTGCGACCTGTGCTATCACGGACCTCAGCAAGTTCTCGTGAGATCAGCACATGTGCAGTTCACTGTTGTCCCCTGCAGTCCCAAAGCTATTGCCACAGTGAGCAAAATGGCACCTGACGTACCACCACTACTGTTCTTGATCTGCTGGCCATCAAATCCGAGGGCTACCCAGACCTGTCTTGGGTGGAACTCGTAGAATGCCACGTCGTTGCAGTTCACTGAGTCAGAAATGAGCTCACTCCCAGCTCAGCGCATGCTCTGTCCTTTCCCTTGTCCTTTCTCCCTTACGCAAAATGGTGCCCAATTCAGCTCTAGGGGGCTGACTGGGCTATGAAATCCACTCTGTTCTCACACTGCCCGGCTGAGATCTGCTGCTCTGTCTCTGCTCCTGGTCAAATCAAATGGACCAGCAGGACGGACAGATCTTGTCTGGGTTCACTTCCCGAGCTCCCAGTGAAAGTCCTTTCCCACCTGGTTGCTGGTGGAGTTCCGGATGCTGTTGGAGTTTAGATCGCCGTGCTGGAGTATCAGTCTCTGCAACACCACACTGCTGTGTCCGCTGCTTTCCTGTGTCTGTTAGTCTCCAGGTACCCCTCTGCTGTTTTTCTGTGCCTTCCTATTTCCTGAAATATGTCCTCTGTGCTTCATCCTGATTAAATGTTTTTCTGTCCGCATAAACATGTCCTTACCCTATTCCGCCATCTTGATTCTCCCATCCCAATGTCTTGATGTAGAAGATTTTAGATTATATATCAGAACTGTTTGGCTAAAAAGAGGAGAGTAGTGAGGGGAAGAATTTATTCATAGACTCTTCTTTCCCACTGATTAAACTGACCCTGTGGTATTAGTGCCCCTCTTTTGGCTTCAACATTTGTTAGTATCTGGTGATTGTTGATGAATTATTTTATAGTGAAGTAGAAGAACTCTAGAGCAGGGAGTAAGAGGTATACAAGGTCAGACCACGTACTGTCCAGGTGCACCTGCATTAAACTGGATCAGATTTGGGTGTCAGTGTCTGCTCTGGTAGAGATGATGGCCTTCCAACAGTGCATTAGAACTGTCTGACACACTGCTTTCTAGTTTTTCCCTGTTATTCAAAATACTTCTAATACCTCTCTAGTCGCATTTCCTTTTTCTCTATGTGACTTGCCTAAGCTGGAGTTGGTTTTGGTGACTTTTGTCCGAAAGAAGTCTCATTAATATTCTCTTCACAGCAGAGGACCCTCTGCTTGGGGTTTAAGACTTAAAAGCAGACTTCAGTATCTTGTTATTTAGTTCTATATATCTGTGAATGCTAGCTCTGCATTCTATGGAATGGCTCCCAGGTGTTTTATTCCCTCTTGGCTAATGAATATCTACATAGAACCCATCTCAGTCAATTGCCTCAGTAAATTGCGTAGAAAAGTTATCATCTTGTTTAATCAAACTTTTGGGATTTAATTTCAGAAAAAAAATAACCTTTTTGACATAGAAGACTATGAATTAAGATAAATGGTGATACCTGAGCCACGGAACCACTATCATGATACCAATACCAAACACCGACTTCACTATCGGAGTTATCCTGTACTTTCCCTTTGTAGTTAACCTTTCCTTTTTTTTTTTTTTAAAGATTTATTCGGTTTATTACAAAGTCAGATATACAGAGAGGAGGAGAGATAGAGAGGAAGATCTTCCATCCAATGTTTCACTCCCCAAGTGAGCCGCAACGGGCCGGTACATGCCAATCCGAAGCCGGGAACCAGGAACCTCCTCTGGGTCTCCCATGCGGGTGCAGGGTCCCAAAGCCTTGGGCCGTTCTCAACTGCTTTCCCAGGCCACAAGCAGGGAGCTGGATGGGAAGTGGAACTGCCAGGATTAGAACCGGCGCCCATATGGGATCCCAGGGCGTTCAAGGCGAGGACCTTAGCCGCTAGGCCATGCCGCCGGGCCCTAACCTTTCCTTTTACCTCGTGTTTCCAACAACCATTCACCAGTCTTTTGTTTCTAAAATTTTGCCTTTTCATGATGTCATATTAAGATTTAGTATACAAATGTTGAGTGTGACTTTTTTTTTTTACTTAGAATAATCCATTCAACATCTTTTCATATTGTGTGTATCAGTAATTTATTGTTTTGTCTTTCGGATGTTTTGTTTAATTTTGTATTTGTGGTTAGTATTTTATTTTTAATTGCTAAATATTATTCCATTGTATGGATGTGCCACGTTTGTTTATCCATTTATTGAATGGAGACTATAGAGATTATTCCCATTTTTCATAGAAACCGTATGTATGTGTGCATGCACAAGTTCACCTCAAAAAGTTCTTGGGAAGCGGGATTAAAAGATACATTCATTTTGAAGTAAAAATTGCATGCAACTGGTCTTTAAATAGTCCACAGAAAATGTATATCATGAGAAAAGTATGCCTGATCTCAAAAATTTTTGTGCAGCAAATCAAACTTGTCTCTCAGTTCCATTTTCATAAACATTTTGAAGTACTCTTATACATGAGTGTGTAATATGTGGGTTTAAACATTTGTAGAGAATTTATGTATATGTGAGGATAGATTGTTATTTCTCTTGTGGGATTGTGGGATTGTGTTGAATTGTGAACATGTGCTTAACTCTGTGAAAAAGCACTGAACCATTTTCCAAAGTGGCTGAACCATTTTTCAGGTCTATCCAAAATCTGTGGAAGTTCTAATTATTCTATATCTTTTAATTGTTAGAAAAAGGTATGTTCTTTTAGTATAGAAGTAATATAGATCTCTTGTGAAATAATGAAAAATGTCAAGATGCAGAGAAAGTAAAAGCTCCTGTATTAACATTCTGAGATAACTTCTGTCCACATCTAGATGCTTCTATTAAAACAAATGACTCTCTTGCCAGCTCTTGTAACTCTTGAAGTTCTACTTATTTCCATCAAGAATATTTCTGTAAGTCTGAGTACCCTCAAGACCAACACAGTCATAATCCATACTTGTTAGTTAATTACATTCAGCCCTCTGCCATTTTTAGATCTCATCGCACATGACTGTATATTGTTCCATTGAGCTGTCAAATCAGTGATCATATTTAATATTTTCTGACAATTTTATACTACTGCACTAGGTTTAGAATGCTATATGTGCTCATAAAATGCAAGATTAATTAGCTGATGTTTGTAAAACATTCTTGCTTCTGTATCCCAGAATGTATTAAAACTCCTTTTCAGTTAATTTACTTGTCAGGTAAGATTGCTAGTTGGTGGTAGTCAATCTTAAACAGAGGTAGGAAGGTCTGGAGACCAGGAACCTGGAGAACCTACATGCCAATTCTGGTAGGACCTAGCAATTTCATCTCTGCAGGAAAAAAAATGGTCTGGATGATGAATGTCAACATAGGTGTATTACATATTTCTGTTCTGGAACTTCCTATCCTTTGATTCAACCTTTACTCTAGATGTTACCATGCCAACCACCCATGTACAAACTTAACTTGGCCAACACTTGCCCCAACTATATTGCTTAACTCTCATTTTCTGCCTGGGATTTCTCTGCTGCCTCCAAGTAGATGCATCTAAGAGGAACCAGCTAAATCATAGTGAGGCATATTCAAGTTTAGAAGTCCTAGAAACTCCTGACTACTGGTAAACTTCTTTTTTTTTTTAAAGATTTATTTATTTTTATCAGAAAGGCAGATATACAGAGAGGAGGAGAGACAGAGAGGAAGATCTTCTGTCCGATGATTCACTCCCCAAGTGACTGCTACAGCTGGTACTGCTCCAATCCGGAGCCAGGAGCCAGGAACCTCCTTCGGGTCTCCCACGCGGGTGCAGGGTCCCAAGGCTTTGGGCTGTGCTGGACTGCTTTCCCAGGCCACAAGCAGGGAGCTGGATGGGAAGTGGGGCTGCTGGGATTAGAACCGGCGCCCATATGGGATCCCGGCGTATTCAAGGTGAGGACTTTAGATGCTAGGCCACTGCTGGGCCCCTTGTAAACTTCTCTCTTCCTTGTCTTGGGTGAGTCATTCTGAATATATTTTATATATGTCTTAGAAAGGCTCTAGCACGAATGAGTTCCAATGCCAGCTGGTGGTGGTCCACTTGCTAACACATTGTTGAGCTGGCTTTCCTTTCCTTGTTTCCCTCTTCCTAGTCATGCAAACATTTTGGATGCACATGAGTCCTTACTTGGACTTTTTCCTCCTCATACTTAGCCCAAGACATATAAAAACTTACAGTGAATTTCACATTTTACATGGACTCATTAATTGTTATAAATCTTCTTTTACTTAGTTTCTGTTAGTCCTTCTCATCTTTCTTCTTGCACAATAAAGTTTCTAGAAAGAGTTGTCTCTACATGCTTTCTTCATTTTCTGGAATTTCATTCATTTTCTGTTTGTCTTTGTTGTGTATCTCTTTTACCAAAACTACTGAACCACCAACCACCAACTACAAAAACTAGTCCAAAGCTAGTGAACACTTTGAATTCTCATTTTATTACACCTGTCTGGATTATTAGTACTTCATGCTACTCTCTAGTTTTGGTTTCTGTCATATTTCACTCTTGTTTCTCCTCCACCCACTTGTACTCTGGGCCTTCTCCCTGTAACCCCCTAGACTTTCTAGGTAGATCTCATTTCCTACAGCTTTAAGGAATATCAGTGACTCAAAGAGTCATACTTGTAGTCATACTTATTTCCTTATCTCTCTTGAGTCTATTGCTAATTATTAAATGTGCTTCAATGAACACCCTACTCTTGTTCTGTGTCACAGTTCCTGGATTTGCATCCTGGCTCTGACCCTTGCTTCCAGCTTCCAGTTCCCCGTGCAGACACTAAGAGGTAGCTCATGATAGCTCATATAATTGGTTTCTTGCCACCCGTTTCAGAGACCTGGATTGTTTTCCAGTTCCTACTTTCAGCCTGGTCCAGACCCTGTCATTATGGGCTTTGGAGATGGAGTCAGTCAGTCTCTCTCTCTCTCTTCCCTTCTGAAATAAAAAATAAACTTACTTTTCATGTCTTCCTGAATGCCTCATTAACATAACCAACTCAGTGTCCCCCACCACCACTGTGTCTATCAAACTGCTCTTCTTCAATAGTCTGTAAAATCATTGCCATCCACCAGTTGCTTGTTAGAAATCTGATTGTCAGTCTTGACCTCTTCTGTCTCACTCTCCAAATTCAGTGCCTCTCAGTACCTTCTTAAGTACCACTTCCAAAATATGTCTTGATTCTGTGTGATTCCGTCCACCAATGCTGGCAACATTTTAAAATAAGCTGCTGTGGTTATTGCTCTGGATTTCTGAAGTGGTTTCCTTTCTACACATTTGTTCTTTTCCAGTCCATTCTGTGTACAGCACACAGAACATTCTTTTGAAAATCAATAGAAGTCAAATCAAATTGTCTTATTTCTCTGATGTTAGGGCTTTAATTTTTTTCTCATAACACTCAGTACAATTTTACTTGTTATTGCCTGGTCTTACACCTTCATATCATGCAATTGTAGCCTCTTATCCCAAACTCAAGCAGGGACTTCACCCTCAACTTCATCTGCTAGTTATATTAAGAGTGCACATACTCCTGTGAGTGTCACACGAATGGTGGGACCTTTGAGAATTAATTAGCAATGGGAAAGTTCATTGGAGTAGAACTTCTGTGCTTGAATCCTGGTGGCCTTTAACACAGAATATACACAAAAAAACGCAAACTCACACAGTCCTTGTCTCTTACCATGTGATGCTCTTTAGAGCCTTGGAACAAGAGCAAGAAGCTAATCACCAGAACCATGAGCTAAAATAGTATCTTTCCCTTTTTAAAAATAAAGGGGTTTATCTCAAGCATTTGATTATCATAACAACAACAACAAAAGTGGCCCAATACACATATGATTCCTCCAGTATAAATTAGCCTCATTGGCTTTCTCTGTTTCTTAGACATACTTAAATTCTTCCCTGACTCAGTATTTGCAGGCACTTTATCTGTGAGGCATATACCCATTTTTCACCTTACCAACTCCAGCTCATTCTTCAGAGTTTAATTATACTTGTCATTTCATCACAGAGGTAGTCCCTTACTGACAATCTAAATTAGTGCCTCTGATTTATTCCAAGTATAACCATATCCTTTTTAGCACTCACCAAAATTCTGAAACATATATCATATTGTGTTTGTCTAGTGTTTATTATCTACACCAGATTATGAATGACATTGTGACAATATTTATTTTTTCTAAAATACCCAGTGTTGACACAGTTGTTGGCACATATTCTGTGTTTACCAGATTATTTATGCCATGTAATGTGCCATGTGTTGTCAAGAGATGAGCACACAAAATATTTGTTAAGGTCTGTGTTCATCACACTTAAATATCTGACACTGAATTAGAAGCAATGTGGCACTTCTCTTAGGAAATGAAAAAAAAATTAAAAATTCATATAATTGAAGGTTTGAAGAATTTTTTGTTTGTCCAATGAGAATGATACAACTTCATTGAGTAACAACAGCGTGAGTGTTCCACAAATACCATGCTGATGGGATATATATATAGATATAGGTATGTGTCGATACCCATTGAAGTCTTTAGTCTTTATAGAAAAGAAACCATACTGCAAAAAAAAAAAAAAAAGCTGAAATTATTCCAGTAGAACTGACTATAAGACACTTAAAAAGATCTAGTGACCATTTGGTGAGATGGATTATTGGTGATAACTCCATGGTTGAGACTCTGTATAACCCCAAGATAACACAGGAAATGGACTTCGGAAGAACACTTAGTTTTCTATTCATTTTCCCCCTCTGATCAATAATTTTGTGTCAGATGGAGGCTGGAAATGGGTAATTGGCTAGGAGCTCTGTGTTTCAGTGGATTTGCTTTGGTTAAATGACTGCTGCAAAAATATTTTGATTCACTCAACCACAGTTTGTCTGTCTTCAAAAATAGTTAAGGGCCTGAGAGTGGAATGTCAGCAAATTTAAGTTCTGCAAATGGGTCTTTTATAGGAACGCAACTGGCTCAAAGCTTTCTCTTCTCAATGACCAGTTTTATATTCATAGTTAGTATTAGCATTTTTTTTAAATGTCTGGCTGTCTCTAGTCTTTGGGTAAAAATGCAAGTGAGTATCTCTGTTATCAGGATGGAGTTAGTGGGGTCCTTGCAGTTTCTGGGACTCATTTCCATCTGTCCTGTCTCAGAATAATGCATTTCCATTTCATGAGCAGGTGACCCTGCAGCTATAAGGACCCCTGTCTTAAGTGACATAGATGCTTTCATCAGTTTCATTAGTGCTGCTGATGGGTTACCCTTTCTTTTAAGTTCCTAGGATCTGTGTTTGCCTGTGTTGCACTGATTATATACCATTATTCCAGTAAAACATCAGTGTCATCTGAAGGAGGAAGCCAGAGAGAGTACCATGGCTTCAGGAAGCCTTTCAGGTGTAACAGAGATGAAACAAAGAACTGTATAGTGTTAAAGTGTGTGAAATTGTGTCTTAAAGGTTTAGAAGAGGTGAGAGCAGTGTGGGCTAGAGTAGCCAGAAAGTATTACATGTAGGAAAACAAAATAAAACCCAAATGTGTTAGTACAGATCAGTGTGTCCTATACTCTCAGAGAATGATAAGTGTGTACATTGTTGTCATGCAAGAGTATGAGAAGCTATGAAGCAGAATAAGCAGAATGAAAGGGAGCCAAGGGGAAGTATCTGAAGAACCTTTAAACCTAAGCGGAGTAGTATGAGCTTCCTGCATAAGTCTTGAAAATTACTTTTGGGTGCTGAAGGGTGGAGGCAAGAAGATCTGGGGGTTTCCCGAGCATGGGTGGTGCATGTTAGCATTGGCCTATCACCTCAGGACTCTGGCACAGTGATCAGGTAAACCTATGGAGATTACTGTTTGGGCTGAGAAACTAAGCCAGGAAAGAGGTCAAGGTGTTTCTTCTCATCACCCATGATAGTCAGGAATACTTCTTTTTCTCTGGCACCTCAAACCTACCATGGCATGGAATGATTAGTTTTGAGATTTAGCAAACCAGTTCTTTTTACATTGAAGATTTGAGGCCATTACATGTAGAGAGTTCTATTAGCCAGAGATCCAGACTAACTGTATCTTTATGCAACATAATAAAAGAAGTTAGCATGTATTTTCTGGTAATTAAATTAAGACTTGGCTAGGTGTTGTATCACAGAGTTCACAGTTTGAATAGGCTGTTCTGTTGCTTCAGCCAAATTTGATTTCAGGAAGGGATGCTCTCAATTGTGTGTTCAGCTTATCTTTTTATTGGGGTGTATTTCCTGGTAGCCAAGATTAGGGTTTGCAGTTGAACACCTTTCTCTAAAATTGGATGCATTTACGCTGTTTGGATTTTTTTCTTAAAAATTAATTTTTTAACTTATTAGAGACAGAGACATAGTGAGAGATCTGCTGTCCATCGGTGCACCCCCAAAATGGCCACACTGTCCAGGGCCAAAGCCAGTAGACAGAGCCTCATGTGGTTCTGTCATGTAGGTGCAGGGGTCCAAGGACTTGGGCCATCTTCTACTGCTTTTTAAGGAAGATTTTCAGGGAGCCAGATCTGAAGTGGAGCATCCAGAATGAGATCTGTCACCCATGTGGGTTATTTGCACTGCAGGACATGGCATGACCATTTACAGTACAATGGCAGCCCCTGTTTAAGTGTTATAAAAACATTTTTACAAAACATTTTAAATTGAATTGTTAAAACCTATTAAATTTAAAGTTCATTTATTTTTCTGATCATTCTGGAAGAAGTCAGGCCAACAATAGTTAAAGAAAAATGGGCTGAATATACTCACATGTAGTTGAATCTGATTATTCATAGTTTCGTTCTATAAAGTCATTGTGAACATTAAATTAGTGAATTTCTGCTTCTAGGGAAATACAGACTAGAGTCCTGTGCGCCTTTGATCACAACATTTTTGTCATGTTCTCATCAACATATAACTTTGTTTTATGTGTGAAAATACATGTATTGTGAAATACATGAAATTGGTTTACCTTGTATAAAATATTGAAAAAGACCCCCTGTAGTATGTATTACTGATTTATTAACATTGAACCCACAGCTGTCAGCATTATGGCTGAAGGTAGCCTATCTAACGCAAATGGTCTTTTCCCAAGGAACATCTTGGCCTCATACTGAGAGGCACAGGATGGGGGCCATTTCAGATGGAGGCCATTTTAAATAGTAAAATCACAACAAAAAGCACAAACATGGAGCAACATGTTGCTAAATGGACCAAGCAAAGGATGCTTGTTTATACCATGTAAATTGAAACAAGATGGCAGAACATTCCTGGTTTATTGCCAGTTGGGAAGGTGTATCCAATGACTTACATTTTTTACTTCTCTGCACATGTGCATGTCTGAAAATAATGCAGAAGTGTTGTGCTTATAAATTTTGGCTTGGAAGCAAATTTTAGCGGTAGTCAAGTGAGAAAGAATGACATATTTAAATAAAGAGGATCGATGTTTTATAAGGTTTGTTGATGTTGATATTTCTGTTAACTATAAAACCTTATTAAGAGTTTTCAAAGCTATATACAGTATGATTGGAAGTGCTAATATGTGTTTTCTGTTCATTGCATAAAGACTTGGCTAGGTGTAGTATCACATCATCTTGTAGTTAAAGGACAGAATATGTAAGAAGCTTTAGTATACTGAATAGGACTTTAAGGATTAAGGTCCCTGAATTTGAATTTCCTCCCCCTGACTAGTGGTATGGTACTGAGCAGTTCACTTGCCTTTTTAGAGTACATTTTATTTCTCTGTAAACTGATTTTGTTTCAGGAATTGCTGAATGGGAGAGCCTGTTTGCCTGTCTTTCCAACCTCATGTCTTCAAAACTGGGCCTATTTAACTCTTGTATTCCATTCAGAATTGTCTCAGTTTCCATGGAAACCAGATTCCTTAACAATCAGATAATTTTAATTGATTTTAAAGGAATTTTTTTCAAGCCTCTGTCTTACTGTCTTGGCTACTGACTGTTTTGAACCAATGTCCTAGTTCATTAGTCATCCTCTGTTCGGGGAGAGGATTATAGCAGGCAAGTGTGTGGCTGGGGCAAACATTAGTATAGTGGTTTAAATGCTAGTTGGTATGTCCACACCTGCTATCAGAATATATTATAGCTCAGGTACGAACGCTACTCCTGATTCTAACTTCCTGCTAATGCACACCATGGCGGGCAACAGATGATGACTCAGGTAGTTGAGGCCCTGTCACCCTTGTGTGAAACCTGGCGTAAGTTTTTGGCTCCTGGCTTTGGTCCCAAAACCTACCTGGGAATGAACAAGCAGGTGAGAGCTGTTTCTCTATCCAAATAAATAAAAGTTATTAAAAGTCTATGGAACTCAGTCCCTATACCTGTATCGGGGAGTAAGATTTACCTTGTAGGAAAACTAGCACAGTGCCTAGGTGTCTGCTGTGGTCGTGCTATAGCCTTCATTTCCAGCTGATAGCAGATCCTGTTTGATTTTTCCTGTTCAGCCAGGACATGGGGCATGGGTTAACATTTCATCAGTTCTTTTGAATGCTGCATGCAGTTTCCACCTCCAAGTTCCTGATGTCCCAGTAGGACTTTGTTATAGCTTAATAGGAAGCTGGACACTTTCTGTGTCTTTTCTTGAATTGCTCTCTGCTTCCTACTAATTAATTTGCATGGGTCCACCTTGTTTCGACTCTTGTTTCACAGTCTCTGTGTCCTGTCCTTAACTAGTTGTGGTCATGCTACCACTTACAGTTTATTGATGACCTTAAGGAAAATTATTTCAAAGAAGTGATCAAATTAAAAATGACTCTCTTTTAAATTAAAACAGATACAGGTGATCCACATTTTTGGAAACATTTTCTTTGGGTATGAATGGCTGCCAGAAATAATGCTACCAAATAAATGCTTTCAAAATTGGACATATTTGAGTTTTCCCTTTAAGGGAAAGACAATGTTATTTCTGACGTGAAAAATGCAATAAATAGCATTTGAGGAATCTATGCTATGTGGAGTATTTGAAAAAATATATATAAAATGTACTACTGAAAGTGATATAATTATTATTGTATGCCGTTAAAGAGTGGAAATAAAATGTTTGACTAGCCTGAGGTTTTTTTAGGAGGTTTTGAATGCTTTCATTAAAGACAAAAAAGTACAGCATCTTCCAGGTAGTTTGTAAGACAGTGTGATTGACATTTGGGAAGAAAATTTACTAGGTGAACTTCATAGATGTTTGCATGAGAAGAGCATAGGATTGAATACTAAGTATGATGATTTAGGGAGCAAATCTGTGAAGTCATTCTTCTATTGGATCTACTTATTTTAGTTACGTTTTTATCTAAGCTTGACAGCTGTTAAAATTTAATATTGACATGACCAGTGAATTGCCTTCCTCAGTGTTAAACTAGGGGATTAAAGAAACAATAAAGCCTGTCCTAAAATGTTGTTTTTGTTCAAATCTTTCTATCTCTGCATCTATCTATATATGAGAGCAAAATAGGCTTACTGTGTGATATAAAATGGTGCATTTTCAGAGAAGATGAAAATATATACACATTCTTTATTCATCTTTATTTCATACTTTAAAGTATCACTTCCATGCTTTTAATGTACATGATGTTGCAGTTACATGTGTATCTATGTCTACTTTATAAACTCATTTTGGGACATGTGCTTATGGTTAGCCTCTGACTCTGAAGAACTGCCAGGTGGAAATGGTAATAGATTTGTGCTGTGCTGTTCTGGAAAATAGATATAGGATTCATAATCATAATGGTCAACATTTATTGAACACTTCCTATTGCCCAGGTACCACATCAGGCACTTACCATCGATTATTTTATTTATTCCTCCCTACCACCTTAGGAGGCAGGTATCGTTTGTATCTTCAGTGTTGAAGATGCTCAATCTAGCCAAGGGAAGTTGAACGACTTTCTCAGAGCCACAGAGGCAGAGCCTGTGCTCTTCCCGGTGCCTGTCTTGCCAATTTGACCAATTCTCATAGTAAGAGCTGCCTAACAAAGGAATAGGTTTTGATACTAATGGCTTGGTTTCTTACTTCTGGAAATGTGTAATTGTGAAGGATTTCTTCAGGAGGAGTGAGTTGTACACATTGAACTCTGAGATGCATATTAACTTAGAAACTATGCGTTTCTCTAGAAATCCTGGAGAATCTACCTGCTTTGTTTAAAAATAAAAGGCTATGATGGTGAGATGATTTTGGGAAACTCTGGATTAATAGGGTTACAGAGCTTCCTTCCTGCTGCATTCTTAGAGCCATTGCCATGATAATTCACTTGTAATTGCCCAAAGAGGAGGAAATAGTGTGTAGACATTTTTCCAAACATACTGACCTGGGACTCCTCTTTCATTGCAGAGTATCTCCTGAACCTGGCATTTTCTAGTTCAACCTCAAAAGCCCTGCTACAAGCTTAAACATTTATGGGAATTTCTTTGGTTGAAGACTAATTCTCTGAAAATACTATCACTGTTAGGACATTGCTGGCAAGCCTGTCATAGGCAGAGAACTCTGACAGTATCATAATTCCTCTACCATGCTGAACAACAGTAGGTTTATGGTGTAGAAAACCAGAGCTGCAAAGGGAAGGCAGTGTCAAGAGAACTTTCCTTGAACTTGTCGCAGCAAATTTGGGTATTTTAGAGTAGATTCCTCTAGATCACCAGAGGGACAAATCAGATAAGAGAGCACACAGCTCACCTAGAATTCTCATAGAATACCAGCCACAGGGTCAGATATGTGCTCCCTTCCTATCCATTGATGTCTACACAGAAACACATTGGGGTGGAAGCAGTTTATGGCAAAATGAACCCAAAGGGCACTCAACTGAGGGGGAATCTTTGACAAAATGAGCTTGATGTGAATATAAAAAAAGAGAAAATATTGTAATTGGTTGCCCCTTAATATTATTTGTCCTGTTAATTTGGCACATGTGATAGGGCAGCTTTGTAGCTAGGGAAAAAGTGTAACAGGATGTCACAGACTTTTTTTAGCAGACACTCTAGTATGAATGGTGCCATGTTGCACATTTCTAGAAACCGGTTATACTATTCTTACCCTCTCACACAGAGGACTTGAAGATGCTACGAGAGTTAAATTTGAGTAGAGACCTTGTGAGAAGGTTCTGGAAAAAGCTGTGAGTTTGCTGTTCCTGCACCCCCAATCTGGGAAGGATGGGAGGATGCCACTTTACTTAGATTTTTGAAAAGGACTTTTTGATTGAGAGTCAAGTTTTGTTTCTATCCATGCAGCTTGGGGATGGGGTGATTCATGTCTGACCTTGGCTTAAAATGGGCAGGGTCTTGGGAAATCACTGACTTCCAAGGAACTGGTCACATTGGTCACAATTCTGTCCCAGAGTTCTCTCCTAAAAAGACTTAAAAATAAGCTTGTCTTACTATTTTTTTTTAAAAAATTAATTTATTTTTATTAGAAAGTCAAATATACAGAGAGGACGAGAGATAGAGTGGAAGATTTCCCATCCGAGGATTCATTCCCCAAGTGGCCGCAATAGCTGGAGCTGAGTTGATCTGAAGCCAGGAGCCTGGAGCCTCCTCCAGGTCACCCACATGGGTGCAGGGTCCCAAGACTTTGGGCTGTCGTCAACTGCTTTCCCAGGCCACAAGCAGGGAGCTGGATGGGAAGCAGGGGCGCCGGGATTAGATCTGGTGCCCAAATGGTATCCCGGCACATGCAAGGCAAGGGCTTTGGCCACTAGGCTACCACTCTGGGCCACTATTTTTTTTTTAAAGCACATATAGCTGATGAAATGACTTCATAGGATTTCATATGGCTGTATAGTGAGTTTCTTAGGCAAGCAGTTGTATTTCCATTTTACAGGTAACAGGTAAGGTTTACAGAGGCTAAATAGCTTCCCAGATTTTTAGATTTGAACCACAAAGAATAATGTTTAATGGGCCTGTTATGTCATACTCTGGGCATTCTTGAAGCCTGTTCACATCCCCTGAGGAAGGCACTATTTTGTTCACCAGGAAACAGAGGGGTAGAGGGTTTATGTGATCTGTTAGAAAGTAGAAGAAATGGAATTCACAGCTGGGCATTTTGATTGCCATGCCTCTCAGTGATGCACTGCCCTTTAATACCACAGTGGCTACATAAGAACTTTTAAAATGCAAGTATCTCTCCAGGTTATATTGAAAGTTAACGGCATTGCCAAATGGAAAGCTTTAGGGACCTTCTTGTATGCCAGTGTGAAATAACTAATCACACTATCATTCTGGCAAGCAGTAATTTAAAAAAAAATACATAGGGGAGTCACAAAAGAGTTAATATGTTGAAATGTATACATCCTTCTCCACAACGAATTTCTAATATTAATTATTTAGAAAGCTATTTTTAGGTATATTTCAGCTTAGCCCAAATAAATGGTCACAGATTCTGAATGGCACACAGATGAGCATGTGGGTGTTGTGCTGAAACATTTGGCTCACTTATACAGCTGGAAAGTGGGATGAGAGAGTTGGAGTCGTTCCTGGCTTCAGTTCTCAACTCTTTGTGAAGAACTGTATTTATTTATTTGAGATAGGCGAAAAGGGGGAGGCAGCATGTGCTTCTACCCACTGTTTTACTGCCCATATACCTGCTGTGGCAGGTGCTGGAATTGTGCTGAAGCTAGGAGCTAGGAATTCCACCCAGCTTCCCACATGGGTGAGAGGAACCCAAAAACTTGAGAAATAATCTGCTGCCATTGTGATTTGCCTTTTTATAAAGCTGGAGCCAGAATGAAATACAGGCATTCTGATATGTGCTGTAGGCTTCCTAATTGGAGCCCTAGTCATTGGGTGAAATGTCCATACAAGTTTTCTGTTCTGAATACCTTATAATCTCTGAATTTGGAAGAAATGCTACTTGATTGCTTTAGAGGATTAGGGCAGAAGAAAATTGATTTATCAAAAGGCCTAGTTTGGGGTCTGTGGACTACAAGTATACTCAAGAACTATCAGATTTCCTCCCCCCCCCCCCACTCCAAGCAGAGGCCCTTAATTTTGTTTTGTAAGCTTAAGGAGTTCAATTACCATCTCTGAAATTCAAGTTCCCATGTATGGAACCATTAGTAAATGGTGTACAGGAATTTGCAAGGGTAGCAAATCAATACAAAGCAAAGTGTCTTAGTTTGGTTCCTGTTCCCCACTGCCACACCATCTGGTGGTGGGTGGTGCTTTATACAACTAGCCTTGCTTTCACTTCCTTTGAACTTTGAAGGTGCTCTCATATCTTGTCCCTTTCCTTCCTTTCTCTACTACAACCTCTTGCAGTGGATAGGAAAGTTCCTTTTCTTTCCATTTGCCCAGGTTCAGGGAGGTCATGGTACTTGTTGGCAAGTTTTCATAAGCAGAAGCAGGGCTGGGAACCTAGATCTTTGGCTCTTTTGTAGAGCAAAGAGCTTTTCTTTGGTGTCTTTCTGAGTGAATCTGTGTCACTCAGGGCCTATAGTATGGTCTTTGTCTGCAAAGACCATGCTGGATGCACTGTGTAAGTGAGGGAAGTTGCTCATTGCTTTCCATGCAGGTCCCCCCCCCCCCCCACCAAATCCCATAATGTCTTTATAGCACTCCCATCTTTGCCACAGAGAAGAGCTTACTGCCTCCTGAACCAAGCATGATTTGCAGATTGTTCACTGTGGATAAACTTGTGATTATACCACAGCAGAACATTTTTATGATCTCTGGTGAAGATGAAAATATTCTTTCTTAGAGCACTTGTCACTTCAGTCTTCACGCACTGCAACACCCCAGGATATTTTTCTAAAAACAGCAGCTGCTTCCCTCTCACTACCCTAACAGAAAGGTTCCAAGCAAGGCCCACATTACCAGTGAAGGTCTACTGGGTGCAAATGCTGTACTTTGTAAGGGTCCAGCAATGAGCTGGTTACAGTTCTAGCCCTGCATAGAGTGTCAGTGGACTCTTTTGTGACATCCCTTGCAACAGCATTGCTCCCTGCTCTTCAGCCAGATGACCTGGTGGGCTTGTGTGTCATCAGGACTGTGTTTCTTCTGCAGCTCTGCTCCAGGTGGGCAAAGATGGGACATTCAGTTAGAACATGCTAATCCCAAGAGCTTGCAGCCTAAGAGCTCTTGTCATGAAAGATAAACTAGATGAGATGATTGAATGCGTGGAAGCAAAGAAAAAAATGATCTCAATCAAGAAATATTTCTACATGAAGTTAGAGCCAAGTTGGAGAAGTGTGCATTTAGCTGGTTTCTTCTAGAAGACACACTGAGTAATATTTACTTGTCTTTTTCCTTTTGCTTGTACACTGCATGGAATCAGTTGAGTCTATGTGGGTGAGACTCCTTCCTCTCCATGCTCAACCTACCCTTGGTGCCCACAGCCATGTCCACCATCTCCTCCCTGTGGAGATGGCAGTTCTTGGTATAACTTAAGTTCATGAATATTTACAGGGACAGAAATATCTTCTAAACCTCCCAGCAGTAGGGCTGCAGTGATTGATAAGGGAAGCATGCCTATTTTCTGTGGGGTGGTCTTTGTCTAAGATCTTGTAAGGTTCCACTGCTCTGGTTGTCTTTCATTATGTCTGTGCCAGGTACAGACCTTGTCAAGAATGTGTCTTGCCCAGGCCAGCTTCAGGGTCTGCCTCTTAATCTTGTCCTCACATCAGACTGCTGAAGTGGTTGTGTCCATTTGTAAGGAACTGAAGTGGCAAGGATGCATCCCTGACTGTCTTTGTTGAGCTTCAGCTGTACTTCATTTCATAGTAACTTACAGCTGGCTTTAGTTTATTAGTGCATCTGAGCATCCGAAGTGTCTGATTAAACCTTGGGAAAAAGAACCTGATCTGGAAATAAAGTGGTCTACAAGATGCTGGGCTTTCTTATTTCACAAAGGGACTTCCTCTTTCCATACAAGGCCCTTTCTGCTGGACAGAAATAGAATCAGACTCTGGGAATGACACTAGCAGCCCCAGAACTTGTGAAGATCACTGTTCAGAAACTAAGCGCTTGAGGGTAAGAAGAGATCTTAGAGGAAACAGAAGCTGTCTTCCTCACTTCAGGCTTTATTATTTCCATTTTTTGGATGAAGAAACTGAGGCTTCAGTGATCATTACATCACTGAGGGCAGTGAGGAAAATGATTCCGGCAAGGAGGAAGAAAGCAGGGAAGAACTCTACTCAGCTCATCTGAGACCTGCTTCTCACCACATCCTCTCTAGACTTGTCCTTGTGTTGGGCTGCTAGTGAGGAGAAATGGATTTGATTTCAAAATTAGTGGAGTGAGGATATGCCTATCTCATTATCTGCATATATAAGTATATTCTGTGAAAATAACATTGTGTAGAATCTGCAGATGGATGAAGTAGATGACTCCTTATGTGCGATTTGAATGGGTCCTATAGATGTTTTTCTTTCCCTGACAATAGCCCCAAAGTCTAGGAGAATCCATCATGGTAAGTCCCTGGGTTTAATATTACCCTTCCAAGATTCTGCTTTTAAAAATGTAAATTCCTCTGGGGAGAGGAATTTGAGAACCTGAAATAGGAATTAAAAATCAATAGTTCCTTGTGTGTGAGAAAAATATAGTATACAAATTATACTGAAAAGTTAGAGAAAGCAAATGGGGGGGGGGAAGGCTACAGCATGCCAATGTCATCGACTTCACGGTCAGGAGTTCTTGATCCTTCTAAAGCTGATAGGCTCAGCTGAAATTTCACCTTGACTGTCAAAAAAGGAAAATCTGGCCATGTTTTCATTTGTTTAACAATAGTAGGTAAAGTTGGTCATGCCAGACAGGTTATTAATAGAAGAAACAATCATATAATCTTTATTGTGCCCAAACATCCTTGTAGCCATGGTAACATCCTTAGACATTCCCACTGATAGCCAGCAAGATACCTGATAATTCTTCCCCATATTCAAAGCCCCTTTGTAAGGTAACTGAATTCTTGACTACTGGTACTTTACCAGATGATTCTGTGTAGGGCTCCTAGGGGAGCCTTTGGGGGTAGGGGCAAAACTCACTATAGTTGCTGTATCCATGTCTGTTCTGAGGGATGCCATGTGCTGTTTCACTTTGCTTGTGTTTGAGAGCTGTGTCGCTATTGAACTAGGTCTTTCTGTTATTCTAGAGACCATCACTAAGGTATCCTTTGGTCATGGAGATTGCTCCTGACAGGTCTTCCTTGAGTGTGTTCCCTGCCATTCATCACTGTATAGATGAAATCATTGTTTTATTGTTATTGTGTTAGTATGCTACCCAAGAACTTCATGTTGCACATTTTTTTTCCTAGAGTATGTGTGTTGGAACTTTACTCCTTGACTTAATTCCCCAATCTTATTCAGCCCAGTCCATCCAAATGTAACCAGGGTGCTTGTCAGTGTTAAGACTCAGTTTCTCCTTAATCTTTACCTACTCCACAGTCCTTCCACACTTGATATATACGCTCCTTTTTCTCACAGGAAATTATTCCTCTTTATTGTTTTCCTAAGGCGTAGGTTATCCTTGAGTCTTCAGGCTTTGTCCCACAAAGACTTTCCCTGAGTAATCTGACCCATTACGCTGGATCTCTCCTCTTATCTGTGATTTGTACTTCACAAGTCTACAATTGCATTGTTATTTCCCAGAGTTAATGGATGATGGTTTTTCTCCCCAAAAGAATGAGCTCCTTGACATGAGAGTTGCCTGTGTTTGTCTACTGTATTTTTCATAGGCCTTCCTACCTATCCTTTCTCAGCCAACCTTTGTGAAGCATGATTTCCTCCTTTCTTAATTTTTCCTTATGACACTTTTAATGCCTGACATTCAACAACATTGTTTGTCCCCTCAACTAGAATATAAGCTCTTTGGGAACAGAAATTCCATCCTTCTGTAATACTTTGTACAACCAACAGTAACAACAGAGGTTGGGATGCAGGATGCTTCCAGTGAGTGCTTATGCAGTGATTGACTGAAAGAATGATTTCTTATCAACTTTCCAATTTGTAATCAAAATTTTGGAGGATAAATGGGCAAGCACAAATAGGATCCATGGCTTCCAGAATGTATAAAGATGAATCTTTGCACAGATCATATTTCAGCCACCAAGGACAGATGAATATGGTCGTGCACCAAAAGCATTAGTGATCTATTCTCAAGGAACATTTCATGTTCCTATTTGAAAAGCCCTGTAAAAACTGTAGGCAATGTAAGCTTAATTCTCTGACAAAAATAGGCCATTTAGGCTTTGCCTACCCTGTGAATTGGTGTGAGGTTCAAATTCCATAAAGTTTGGTAAAAGTGTCAAATTATAAATTAATATAAAAATAGGAAGTTTTATTCTGCAGATTGAGTGGAAAACAAGAATTAATTTGAATGGGATAATGAAAGCTTGTGGACCACTAGTGTTGAAAATAAACACTAAGGGCCTGGCGGCATGGCCTAGTGGCTAAAGTCCTCGCCTTGAACGCACCGGGATCCCATATGGATGTCGGTTCTAATCCCGGCAGATCCACTTCCTATCCAGCTCCCTGCTTGTGGCCTAGGAAAACAGTTGAGGACGGCCCAAAGCCTTGGGACCCTGCACCCACATGGGAGACTTGGAGGAAGTTCCTGGCTCCTGGCTTTGGATCGGCACAGCACCGGCTGTTGCGGCCGCTTGGGGAGTGAATCATTGGACACTGAAGATCTTCCTCTCTATCTCTCCTCCTCTCTGTATATCTGACTTGTAATAAAAATAAATAAATCTTTTTTTAAAAAAAGAAAATAAATACTAAAAGGCAAGGGTATGAGTCCTCTATTAAGAAACCAATGGATAATGTAGTTTTGTCTGTTGGAAGAATCTTTCTGGATATGTCAAGGTTTCTGTAAGAAACATGCTTTTGTTCTTTGAGAAACACAAGTTCCATGTTTGAATACTTAATTAATGGATCTTTCCAAAAGCAAATATTAAAGAAAACTCTACAATGGTAGGGATATTGCCAGGGGATAAAGACAACATCAACACTGACATCCTCAAATCGGAGACATTAATTATGCCCCAGTGCTCTCCCAGAGTCTTTGCATTTGGTTGGTCTAAAAACCTTAGACCAATCTTACAATGTATTCATATTCTTCAGCAGATGACGGAACTGAGGAACAAAGCAACAAAATCCCCTGGAAGGGTATACTGAGATAGCAAATGACAATTTCAGGAAGTTGAAAAGCATTGCCAATATCTATTGAGAATTTTTAAAGTTTGATTCTTCCAAGCACTTCATTCATTTTAACTTATTTACTATAATTCAGTGATGTAAGCATGTTGGCATTACTGTTCTGTCAAAAGGAAAACAAATTTAGAGAAGTTAAGCTTATTATACCAGGTTGTAGAACTAGCTAGCAAGAGAAGAAGCTAAGTCCTGGCCAAGGCTTGGGAGGATGGAACGTCTGCACTTACTCACTGTGCTGAGCTGCCTCTGGAATCCTTTGCCATGCTATTTGCAACAGTTTAGCTTTTAACATCAGAAAACTTACTTCCTTTACCCCTGCCAAACCCAGTGAGACAGAGGAACATAGAAAACAGAGAGAGGATCCTAGCAAAAGATCGAGGGAGACATAGCCTGGATGTTTCAGGGTTGTCCCAGTGAAAAGTCTCTTGGCCTTGTCCCAAACTGGTGAAAAGCAGATGTTGTGGCAGCCTTAATGGGATGTGTAGGGAGGTCTAAGGGCCCATGTCTCAGTGGAGGAGGGTTCTCAGTGGAGGTGGATGTTAAGAGACCCACACAGCTTTGTGAAATTTCTGGTGAACTGGGATTATAGTTTATAGAATAGCAAAGAGCTGTGCCCCACTATCTGAGAATTACTTTGACAGAATACAAAGACAAGAGAATACTGTGTAAACCTTACCTACTGATCAACAGATAATCTTTCATATATGAAAGGTCAGCTCCAGGGAGGCCAGGCAGTAAAGAAAGAAATAGTATCTGTCATTATAATATTGATTTAAAAAAATCCACCCAGATGGATCCTCAGGTGAGTATTCTTCTAGTCAAAGAGCAGTGCTGTATCACGAGTCTTACCATATCACCAGCAAGAAGGCTTTAATGAGGAGACCTGATTTCTGATTCTCTTGCATTCTGTGCCATAAAATCCTATCGTGAAAGAGAATTCACAGGAATAGCTTGGGAACTACATATCTTTATTTTTAAAGATATTTTTCTGTTTTCATCTGAAAGGCAGATTTTGCAGAATATAAGGAGGGAGGGAAGGAGGGAGAGAGAGAAATCCTCCATCCCTCCATCCATTGGTTCACTCTCCAGATGGCCACATTGGCTTCAACCTACCTGATCCAAAGCTCAATACTGTTGGCTCCAATGAGTTCCCTCATCTAGTCTGTGTTCTCCTTTGCTTTGAAGCAAATGGTTTGTTCTTGCAAAGACCAACTGAAATTGTTGCCACTTATCTCGAGGCTGTGGATGTTGTTATTCAAATGCTCATATGCTCAACCATTGTCCTGTCTAATTTTGTATGTTTAGCACTAATCCATACTTAATTGTGTTGGAGATAGTGCCTTTTGGAAGTAAGTAACTGTGTTGAAATGTGGTCTTGTGGTTAGGGCTCTACTGTAATAGGGTTCAGAGACTTATGTAAAGAGATACCACAGATTCACTCTTGACTCCACCTGAGAACATGAACTAGAAACCAAATTGGTTAGTAACTTGATTTTGGCCTTCGTGGTCACTGAAACTGTCATCCAGTCTGATATTTTGTTATGGCAGTTCAAGCTAACGCATACAGGATGGAAGGTAACTGGGTTTTGCTTCCCTGATACAATCATTCAGATCTGAGAAGCCACTGTGAATGTAGAGATTGCATTTAGCAGTTTGGGAACACTGAGGACAGTTGCAATCTAACCTCAGAATAGATGTATAAGTATAAATAGATTTCAAAATTTTTTTCACCAAAGCACCAAAGTAAATTTTTAAAGTTTACTTATTGAGTTCACTTGAGAGAAAGAAGGAGAGAACGAAAGAAAGAGAGGAGATTGTTCTTACTTGCTGTTTTACTCCTAAAATGCCTATGGCAACCAGGTCTGGGCCAAGAAGAAGCCAGGTGCCACATTCTGTCCAGGTCCCTGACATGGGTAGCAGGAGCCCAAGTATATAAGCCATTTTCTGCTGCTTTCTCAGGAGCATTAGCAGGTAGTAGGAAACTGGAACATGAAGCAGGCAGGACTCAAATGGGTGCTCATGTGAAATGTTGTCATCACAGGGGGTGGTTTAAACCCTTCTGCTGCAATCCCAGCCGTAATGGTCCTCATTAAGAAGACTGAGCAGGGGCCAGTGCTGTGGCTTAGCAAATTAAGGCTTTAACTGTGGTGCCAGCATCCCATATGGGTGCATGTTGAAGTCTGTGTTGCTCTGCTTTCGATCCAGCTCCCTGCTGATGTTTTGGGGGAGAAGTGGAGGGCAGTGCATCTTTGAGCACCTGCATCCATGTGGGAGTCTGAGGAGAAGCTGGTGATTCACTGGAATTAAAAGATCAATTTTTTTCAAAACTATGCATACTAGGGAGCTGCAAACGTTTATGAAAAATGTGTATTATTGGTTGGATGGTTGCCATGGTGGTTAAGACAGCACTTGGTATGTTCACATCCTATTTTTAAATGTCTGGGATTGAGTCTAAGCTACTGGGTTCAGCTTGTTTATGACAGTCACCCTGGTAGGCCACAAGTAATGAATCTAGTACTTGGGTTCATATTACCCACATGTGATTCATAGATTGAATTTGGGCTTCTGGCTTCTAGCTGGCTGAGTCCTGGCTGTGATAGGCATGGGGGAGTAAATCAGCAGATGGAGGATCTCTGTGTCTCTTGCTCTTTCTGACTTTCAAATATGTAAGAATAATTAATTGAAATGTGAATTATGAAAAAATTAAGCCTCTTGAAACTGAGCCAGTTCTGTAAATCACTTTAGCTAATAAAAAGCATCAGAAAATATTGTGTTCAAATTTCCGTGAAAACTAGCTGATGGCTACCTCCTGGAAATGGACCCCACTTGGAAGATAGCTGAGTCATACTAATTGGGATCATTCAGAGCCACCACTCTGAGCTGACTTGCCAACTACAAAGGGGTGACTGAGTTCAGATGAGTTCAGAGAAACATACTTTGGGTCAGCAGAATCATTCTGTTGACTGATTCAGACAGGTGAAATAGTACAAATGCCCTTTGTTCTAAGACGTCATCTTCAGTGGTGGCTGCTTACACATTGTTAGCATGCTAACAGACAATACCACCACATGTCTGTTATTTCCATTATTTTTATGGGGAACCAAGGTGAGAGACTAACTCCTGTGATCTGTTGCTGATCAACGGACCCAGGCAGTTTTAACTTCAAAGCCAGTGACCACTTTGTGTGCTCTAGATTCTATCAAGCCCGTGGTGGATTTAAAAGCCATTTGAGTGAAGAAGTAGTATGTTTATTCTTTGGAACAGGCCCAAAAAACGGAACACGAAAGACCTCAAATCTCTCTGCTGATGGCACACCATGTCTGTTATTGGCATAAACTTATGAAACAAACACTCTAATGTCTTAGGGAAATAATGCATATATGCAGAACAAGAGAGACAATATCTTTGAGTTCAAGGTCCCAGCTAAATACTAGCTAAAATTTTGGTGACATCTCATTAACACGAAATTATGACTGAGTTTTTTTAAGAAGTCTACATGACAGTCCCATTAATGCAAATAGCATCCCTTATGCCTGTTTTTGCAAATGAAAACAAAATGCAATTATATTAGTGAAATTTGCTCATTAAACTACACTAACATTTATTTCCGGAGTTGTGTAACTCCACTTTTACCACCCTGACTTCCTTGATTAAAAGTAATTGCTCCTTGGACTAAGACTAGGAAATTTACTAGATAGTAATTCAGAATTTCATAATGGAGGTAGCACTGGGATATATGAGTTCTTACAGATATCGGAGATTGGGAAGGTTCTGAAAGGCTTCAGGGTTGATGTACAGCAGGTTGTTGGCCTTTTCAATTCTTCTATAAAAGAAGAAAGAACATACAAATAATCTAAACAGCAAGGAAAGTTGTAGAGTTTTTACATTATGCACAGTATATCAATAGTTCCTTTTGTGCTGACTTTAACATCCTATTGTGGCTTTCTAGGTATCTGAGTACAGAGCAGAGACAGGGTCTCCTAGAAACATAAGAGAATTTTGAGGCTATTATCAAAAAGAGTCCCATGCCACTGTCCCCACATCCCTGTATTTCTTGCTTACATTTCATGTAACTTTGGTAGGTTGGAGAATACCTCTGCCTCTATCACTTCCAAGACTTCATTCTGAGAGATCTCTCTGCAGAGAAAGAAACACAACTCAAGTCAGTTCAGTTACATACCATAAAGATTTCTAAGGCTCAGTGTAGAACCTGATGCCCAGGAGGATTCATGAGATCACCAAACTCCTTTCCTGCTTTTAAAGAAATCAGCATGGGATTGAGACTAAATTACCAAACCAGTTGCTAATCTGTACCAAACACTGAAATAATGCACCCAAGAAAGTGGCTCAACATAGAGATCATTCAGTCTAGAGATATAGAAATGGAGGCCCAGGGAAGGAGAGTTGATTTAGCGACTATACAGCATGGAAACATATTTGTAGTTCCCTAGAACATCGGTCAACATATTTTTAGTACTGGGACAAGCAGTACTTTTTGGCTTTGTTGGTGAGTTTACCTCTGTTACAACAACTTACCTGAAATTTTTAAGGCAGGAGTAACTATAGCTCATAATGAGTCAGCTAATGTTCCAATGAAACTTTGTGGAAATGGGGGAGGGGGTAGACCAAATTTGACCTTTGGATAGTAGTTCAACAACCCTGCCCTAGGCCATGGAGTCAAGTTCTAATGTGGCTTTGATAGATGAAAATGCTAGTTCAGTCTCTAAAGGTAAAGGTAGAGTTAAATGCTCTATCCCTCCACACCATTGTCTAAGTGAAGGTTGTTATTGAAAGCCTTTGGCATTAATGATGTCCTGTCCTAAAATATCCAAAAAAAATCCTTCAGGTGCCAGCATTTTTCCTCTTAGAGGAGTTTGAAGGCAGTGGAGAATGAAGTCCACTGCAGAGAAACCCAGAGCCTGTGGGAAGAAGGGCAGTTTAATCAGTTAATGTTTATAAAGTGGCTCACAGAAGAAACGTGCTATTATTAGGTCTCCCGAGGAAGGCTCTCATGAAGTTTTAATGTGGCAGCTGAGAGCGTCTCAGGAAACCTCACAGGCAGTGTGCATTTAAATTGGCTAAGCACAGGGACTGTCTGCTGACCTGAGATTGAGCTGAAGCATTCTAGAAAGGTTTCTGATGAGGGGGAAACCCTAGAGGGTAGGTGAGAGAGAAGCCTTGCATAAGGGAAGATTAGGAGTGATCTGGGCAGTAGCTGACCCTCTGAAGGGGGATAGTGACATTTGGGGCTTGGTCAGCCAGTGGTGGAAAGGCCGTTTTGAGAAAGTGAGGAGCCATTTTGGGAGAGAAAAATCTCTTCTTCTTTCCTTATTCTAAGATAGCACCTTTCATGATTCATCTGGTTAATTTAAATCTCCATAGTTTTCGCAGTTGGACATGGATGAAGGTGGTGTGTGGGAGTGTTATGTCTATTTTTTTTTCCTTTGGCTCGCCTTTGGCCATTTTATATTTTTGCTTTCTGCTTTGCAATGAAGGTAGTTCTGGTAGGTCGAGGGATAGGGAGGGGAAGTGCAGTGATGGACTTGGAAGATGACATTGATTTGAACACTTCAAGGAGCTGTGTGGAAGAGTCTCACAGGTGAAGAATAAAGGATGAAAAAAAAGGAGCAGATGACATGGAGAGTTTAAATGCAATTTAGGTCATATTCTCCCAGAATTATTTGTAAGTTCACCAACAGTGAAACACTCATGCTAATAAGAAATATTTTCTTACCTATGTTCATGTAATGGAAATGTCCTTATCTTTTTTTTTTTTTGGCAAAAACCATCAGAAATTGTTAGAACAAACAAGCCAAGAACCATATATAATTTAATTATTTCAAGAAGTAGTTTGTATTTTATGGGTCAACTTAAACAATAGGTGGTGCTACGGGTGGACAGGGGATCACCTTGGCAAGATTAGGGTTGTGGAAAGGAGAATAGGGTAAGAAATTCCCTGCGAAAATCAGGTTCTTTGAAGGACTGTTTATTTGGTGTTTATTATTTACCAGACCTTTTACATACATTCTTGTCCATCATTTTGGAATTTTGGTCTCCAAGTGTGTCTGCAAAACCAGCTGTGTTTGACAATAGTTTCACATACTTTCTGTCAGAAGCTCTGCCTCCTAGGCCCTGCTGGGCATGTCCTCAACTTGAGACTCTTCATTGTAAAGAGAGGGGGTCAATCACATGATGGCCAAATCTTTTCCAGGATGGCCTTTGTCCCAAGCAAAATTCTGTGTAGGAAAAGTTCCTCACCTTCTATGAAATGACTTCTCAAATGTTTACAGATAAATGACCTGGAAGTCTTGTTAAAATGTAGACCCTCATTAGGGAAGCTCTTCAGTGGAGCATGAGTTTCTGTGTTTGCAGGAGCTCAGCTCGCTGCTATTGATCTCAAGACTGTGCATTGGATCTCAAGATTCTTGCGGTGATGGTAAGAACCCTCTACCAGACTTTGCTTCACTGCTGCAAAACAAATGGGTGGCTAGAGGAGTCTAATTCATCAGTTCAAGCAAACAGAAGGGCTTGATTTTAGAAGAGTTGCATTCTCTATGAGCTTTCTTTCCCTCTTTGTCTCCTATCCCCTAAACTCCCACAAAGCATTGTAATATTTGCTTTTTGGGTTAGTGTCGAATTTCACAACCTGGGTTCCTACACAATATATTATTTATCTGTTTTATTCTCTAGTGTCAGAAAGCTAGTAAATGGTTAAAGGATGAATGACTATGACTAGATGAATGGATAGATGGAGATGAAGGATAAGAAATCTTAGGACTTCCGGCATCTGATAAATTAAAAAGGAGAAAGTTTCTTGTTTTTTTTTTTAATCCAAATCTAGCAAATGACAGCCACTCCTAGCTTGTCTGTAACTTAGGATTTTATCTCTGTGATTCTAATATATAACATATAAATAATATACAAATATGTACACGTATTTGGCCTGCTTTATCAATCCATCTGGATATATTCATCTGTATCTCGCTGGGTCATAACCTTATATAACTCTTATGTTGTTACCAGATGAATTAACATAATACTTGTGGAAAAGGGAAGACAGGATTCTAGGGGTTCATGAAGTATTTGATTGTGATTAGAGGTGATAACTTTTAAGTTCTCTTCTATGCCTCAGATTTTATGCTTGCATTCAGGAAGGGAAATGTACTCAAATAAGGAACCAGGAATTATATCAGAACATTGTCTCTGGCATGGCTTTCAGGGACATTATAAAGTTCTTCTCTTTCATCTTTGCATTCTTTTGGTCAATGGCATGAGGTACTTTTTGGTAGGAGAAATTAAAGAGAGTAACTTAGCTTTTAAAATTCATTCAGGTTGGGCAAATGTTTCAGTCTATCATAGAGAGA
Source organism: Ochotona princeps (assembly GCF_030435755.1). Lineage (NCBI taxonomy): Eukaryota > Metazoa > Chordata > Mammalia > Lagomorpha > Ochotonidae > Ochotona > Ochotona princeps. The sequence goes on from NC_080839.1 coordinate 27,278,031, forward strand.
TACCAGGGTGCCTACTCTTTTACCTGGCACTCACCTACTAGATGCTGGGACTATTTCAAGCTGAATTACTGATGATTTATGGAATAAAAAGTAGAATATATGTACCATATGTTTTCTTTCCTATGTGAGGCTTTAAAAGATTACACTGATTCTGGTGTTCCACAAAATTTTAAAAAGATTATACAAGACTCTGGTGTTCCACATAAAAATAGGGTGATGAGAGTCTGTGGTAAAGGAAATGGAATGGCAAACTGCCTAGTGTGATGGGAATACATTTGGTTGGAGTGTTGCTCTATAGTTCATAAAATATGTAGCTTATCAATTCAGAATTAGAAAAAATAAGCTACAGCATGCCAGTGTCTCAACACTGATTGTCCCTGAAGCTGTCGCGTAGAACCACAGCCTTTCCTCTGAAGAAGTGTCAGTAAAGGTGGCTCATGTTAGCTGATGTTAAAGGCATATCCACAGAACTGCTCTTTCAGACACCCTTAAAGATGTCCCCCCACCACCACAATGAGAAAGATCAGATCACTGCAATAGCTTACTCCATTTAAACAGTGGAATTCAACTATGTCTCTTTTGTACATGTTAACAAAAAATGACCATGCTCAGTTTCTTTTGTATTAATTTCAATGTTAAGTTCTCCACATTGTAGTATAGCAGATTTTCCATGCTTCCCTGGGAAACTGAGAAAATGGACCAAGAATCACATTCATAACAGCTAGTATTAGTTCAGCACTTACTGTGTGTCAGATCATTTTTCTGACCTTCACATATATTAAGTGGCTTTATTCTCACAATAAGCTTGTTAGGTGACACCAGTCTCACTTCTTTTCCCGGAAGAGAGAAAAGAAGCACACAGAGATTATCTGTTTTCTCGAATACCATACGTAAGTCAACATTCCCAGAAGCCACTCATCTAAGTGCTTTTGAAAATATCTTTTCCATGCAAGTGTAGACTGTAGAAGGTGATAAAAAGTTGCATTCATCCCTTCCAAGAACCTGCAATTTATTTAATTAAAAAATCACCTGCATGAGAAGTTGAGCATGCAGTCAGTAGAAGGGAAGTGGAAGAATGTGTGAGAGGGATGCGAAGTAGAGAGGTGGTCTTCATCTTACCCTTTCTAAATGCAAGTGTTTCTTAAACCCTGATTTGACACCTCTGAAGCTTTTGCTGTTGAAACCCTGAGAGTACCTGCCTGCCTCAGTGTGAACCCCTCTACTGATGAATCACACATCATTGGAATCAACTTCCCATTTGAAGCAGATCCTGCTTCTGTGACTACCTAAGGCATATTCCACTCTATTTTCTGTGAATTCTTCACAGAGATCTAGTTTAGAACAAGATGATCTATTTTCCTCTGCAAATGCTGCTTTTCTTCTCAACATAGCCCCATGGCAGTGGCTGCCCCTGACATGCCTGTCAGTCCGTTGGATCAGTCTAGGTGTTCGATCCTGGAGTCATCCCTGACTTCTCTTTAGCATAATTGTCCAAATTTCCTCAAACGTTTTGCAGAATTTTTTCGTTTTCACCATCATTATTATAATTAGGGCACTTTACATTTTTTGCCAGTGCAGCAGTTCTTAATGGTCATGTGTGACACATGAATGGTCTGATATGGATCATGGGTCATCATTTTTGAAACAACTGTCCAATTGCATATGTAAAGACAGAGACTAGATTCAAAGTTTATCTATCTATCATCTATATATCTAAAATGTGGTGACACACACATACACATATAACATGCAGGGTAGTAAAAATGGAGTAAGGTTGGTGGTTTGTGAGTGCATTTCTGCATTGATAGAGAAATGTGGCTGGTAGTTATACTTGACAGCCAAGTATTGTATTTCTGTCTGAGAAAAACAAATGGAATGAAAAGATGATTCTAAAAAGTGAAAGAGGGGGAGCACGAAATTCAAATTGGACACTAGAAAATGTAGGTTTTATTATTCTCTGAGTGCTTCTTAGAAAATGTTTAAGCAATAATTCATGGAGCTATAGTCATGAAAGATCAGGGTGGTGTGGAAGTAGTATGAAGTGCACAGTGTGTGTGTCGAAGAGAAAAGAGAAGGGCATTGATTGAATCACTTGGTTTTGGAGTAGGTTGCTGGTGAAAGGATTGCAGTGATTATAACAGTCCCTGGTGCACATGGGCTAGTCAACTGTCTATAGGCTTAACATGTTTTTGTTAAATTTGAGCTGAGTAACTCAAGGCTACAGGAACAATGATGATATTGTAATAATTAACCTTTATGAGATAATTTGCTATGTAGGAGAAACAATGCTAAGTGCTTTATTTACATGGATACTGCCACAAATGGTGTCTGACTAATTGAGACTCTGTTGATTTGTTTTTGTCTTAGTGTTCATACACATGTGACTGGCAGCGTGAAACTGTAATCCAGACAGGTCTGAAATGAAATTGTAGCTTTGTCATTGTCTAATTGTGTGACCTTGGCCAAGTCGAAACCCATGATGTGTTTATTTCAGTGGAGTATAATTATAACTACTTTTAGAACTTTTGTGGGAATTGTAGAGATAATGTATGTCAAGAAATTGGTGTCTAATTGTTTTATAAAATCTATTTTCTCTATTTTTATTCATGAGTGTGTAGCTGAATTAAGTCTCCCAGGCAGTCTACTGTTAGCTGTAGCATTGTCAAATGAAAATTCTTCTCATGGAATATTAAGAGAAGTGATATATTTTAGTCTAGGCCTGGTCCATAGCCCTATATGTGCTCCCTGAAATTCTATCCTCCAAAGTGTGGGGCATAGTTGAAGAATGAAAAGCTGCCTTTGCCCTGTAATTCTAAATAAATACCCAGGAAAATCACCCTGGATCTTTAGCTGAGAAATAAATTTACTTGTACCTAAGGTTCTTGACATTTTGGAGTTTGTGTTATATCTATCATACAATAGTGCCTACAGTAAGATTCTAACACCCTACTTGGTTCCTGGTATTTGGTGAGCAAGTTCTCTAGCCACAACTAGATAAGAGTTTTGCATACTTTATGGCAAGAAATAACTGTATACAATGGATGCCAGGTAAGTTTTTATTACCTGATTGGAAGTCATGATGTTAGGGTGCAGCAGATGAAACCAGTGCTTCTGACGCTGACATCTCATACTGAAAGATTTGTGAAGTCCTAGTTACTCCACTTCTGACCCAGCTTCCTGCTAATGCTCTTGTAAATGCAGAATGGGAACCCCACATCAAGTTCCTGGCTTATGCCTTTGGCCTGACCCAGAACTAGTTGTTACCACTATTTGGCAAGTGAACTGGTATTGGAAGATTTTTTTAAGATTTTTAAATTTTTAATGGAAAGTCAAATATACAGAGAGGAGGAGGGAGAGAGAGAAGATCTTCCATCTGACGATTCACTCCCAAAGTGACTGCAATGGTTGGAGCTGAGCTGAAACGAAGCCAGGAGCCAGGAGTTTCTTCCAAGTCTCCCATATGAGTTCAGGGTCACAAAGCCTTGGGCCATCCTTGGCTGCTTTCCCAGGCCACAAGCAGGGAGATGGATGGAAGTGGTGATGCTTGGATTAGAACCGGTGCCCATATGGGATCCTGGCAATTGCAAGGTGAGCACTTTAGCCACTAGGTTACTGTGCTTGGTCCTTGAAGACTATCTGTCACTCTGCCTTCAAATAAATAAGCAAATATTTTCTTTAAAAAAGGCTGGTTAGGAGAAAGCAAATAGGCAATTAAAAAAATTCCTCTCAAAACTAAATCTTTGACTTCCTTTAGCCAGAAACTACTTTTCCTAAGTGACATAGCATTTGAGTATCTGTGATTGACATGCCTGGGGTCTTGTAGGGAGCACACCATGTGACTGCTGCTTATTCAATTGAAGACTATGCTCTCCTTTTAAATATATTTTTTAAACAAAATAAAACAGTATGCCTTAAAGAATAGCCTTTTTAAAAAAAAATAGGGACTACTACATGCATTAGCATAAGCCTGGGAGAGTGGTTGGGGTTAAGAGATTTGCACCCTCTGCTCTCTCAAGTATGAAAATGCAGAGCTGCATGAGGCAAGGTGTCTTGTGTGGGCAGGAGGAAGCTCTTCATCACTTAGGTAAATTACAGGAGCTCTCTGAGATACATTTTCCTCTGAAAGATGTTGCTAAGTTCCTCTGTCCTTCAGTACATTTTATCCCCAATCCTTTGTAGTTGTCCAGGCTGTTAAGATCACATGAATTATGCACGTTATACACTAGGAGAGAAGCATATAGTGTCAAGCAAAGGTCATGCTGCTTACTCTTATTTTTATTACCTCACTGAAATCAGGAGAGCCAGGTTCCAGTCCTGGCTTTGTTGCTAATTAAATACTTTCCTTGAGTCAGATCAGTTACCTTCTCTGAGCCTTTTTTTCTCATCTATAAAACAATACCTTTGATCCAAACTGTCTCCAGGGTTCCTTCTATCCCTACAATTTTGTGATTTTAATTGTTTCTGTGAATCTGTTATTAAAAGGCAGCCACCCACATCAGCAGCAGTGCTTGAAAGGCAGCTTCCGTGTCTAACAAGTCAGAAGTCAGTTGGGTTCAGTGAGCTTCCTAGACTACACCTGTTCCTTGGGGAGCAGCCGAGCCGGGAGGGAGCAGCAGCACAGGACAGCTGGCCAGGAGTGTTCTTGACGAGGCCTGGACAGCATGGGGAGAAGTCATAGGTTGAGATATTCTCTTGGAGACAGTGCATGTTTTACTGTCAGCTTACAAAGGCATCCATTGATAGTCCTTGAAAGCCAGTGTTGTTTTCACCTTGACATACAACCAGAGATTATTTGTATGTAATGATTGTCAGTGTAAAAGTGATAGTAGTATTAGTATTAGTAGTAGCTATGTCTGGCTGTCCCATCTACTATTATCACTCTTCAGCATTACAAAATTCTTCACCAATTTTAATGGGTCTCTTTATTATCCATAACTCATCTGTAACATACCACTCCTCTAACGGGTTTTCTTCCTCCTTTTAAGGTTCTGTTTTCATTCTGAAATTCATATTTACTCTGTCTTTATACACCTTAATTTTCCACCTCATTAATTCTTATACTTGGCACCAAAGTGCTTCCTCCATGAGCCGCAGTGAAGGAGTAACTCTGGCCACTATGATTTTGAGTCCTCTAGATGCTTGTCTCTCTTTGGCATGCTTGGATGTCATGCTTCTGAGTGCTGCCTATGCAAAGCTCTTCTCCATCCTGCCCTCTGTGGTCTTTCAGGAATACAGGGGACCATGATCACAGACTCTGCCTTCAATTGGTTTTGTGTCCATTTCTCAGCCATAGATTTCCCCTCATCCCACATCCAGATGACAGGTGATCATGTTGGCTCTGTTGGTCCTGAGAATGCGTGTTTATAGTAAAGGTGGCAATAGGCTCATGCACCAAGGTCTTTTTTTTTTTTAAAGATGCATTTGTTCATTTATTTATTATTTTGCATTATGTGACAGTTTCATAGGCTCTGGGAATCCCCCCACCCCTGCCCACGCCCCTCCCCCCTGGTGGATTCCTCCACCTTGATGCAGTATTACAGTTCAAATTCAATCAAGATTCTTTCCTTGCAAACATATACCAAGCATAGAGTCCAGCTACTTATTGACCAGATGGGTTGAACAGTTTCTGCACCAAGGTCTTTTTAAAAAGCTTCCTGCTTTGTGAGACATGGCCGTGGCCTGGAGAGAAAGGCCATCATTCTAACGAGGAATGGGAAGAATGGATTCAGCCAGTGAAGTCCATCCAAGGCGTTGAACATCATCAGCCTAGTTCAGTATATATTCAAGCTGTTTAGAGGCCTTGTCTCTGTTTATTCAAACAACGGCTTGGAGGGCAGCAAAGCCAGCAGTGGGAGTGTTCCTGCAGAAGCCGCAAAGTGCTGACTGTGTGGGGCATGGGAAGAAGATGCAGAGTTCCTTCTTCCTGCCAGCAGCTTGAGGGCTCTTCCACAATCTGGGGATAGTTATCATTTATTTGTGAAACATGCATTTATCCTTTGCTAAAGTAACCTCATATATTTGAGAACCTGATAGGAGAACAGATTTTAGAATTGTTTTCTTTGTGTTTTTCAATGCCACTAAAATTTTAATTTCAGAGTAACAAAGGACCAAGGGTATTTGTCAGTTACAGTCTACATTTATTTTCCTGCACATACTTCCTTCCCCTTTTATTAAACAGATGGAGTAACACAAGAAATTGTAATGACCTAATTAATAACTGAACGAATCTAAGTTGTAAAGTTTATTACCTGTAACACTAGAGACACATTTTCACTTATGCATGTCACTGAAGTTCCATTACATGGCCTCTTTGTTGGAGCTGTAGAACTAATGCATTCAGGCCATTACTTGCCAAAAAAGAGGGTGTCTGGGTTATGAGCTCGGCAGTGGAGGTAGAGGTGGAATCCTCTGTAACTACCCACCAGCTCTGTGAAGCTGGTAAAATTAATTTGTCTGAACCTTGGTTTCATCATCTTTGATAAGGAAGTAATGGCATTTACCTAACAAAACCTTGTGAGGATTGTCTATGAAATAGCTGCTAAGTACCTGAAGCTTCTGAAGTGCTAAAGAAATGCAATTTATTTTTGTTTTGTGTATCTCTCATGACAGTCAATCTAGTGGCTACAAATCTTGTAGGGAATATGATTCTGGCATATGCAGAGCTTTTGCCCCTGCACTCGCGGACATTCCATAATGTATGGATAGATGGTGTCTGCAGGGCTTCAAGCCCTTGCCCTCATACCAAGCAAAGCAAAGCACATACTTTGCCTTCGCATCTAAGCAGTAATTGTAGAGAAATCCAATGTGAATTTCAAGGTTTAATCTTTAAATTTTCTCCAAAGTATTCTTTAATCCTGAATTAAGCTGTTTCCTGTGTTCTGATCTTTCCCAGTGAATTCTTATGTTTTTGTCAGAGATTTTCTTTTGTTTGTGTGTTTGTTTTAATAACTGGGTTCACAGCCATACCAGCCATGCTCTTGCTGGCCCCTAAGTGATGCAGGTGTTACTGTCTAACATACCAGTTCCTTTGTATCATTCATGGCAGGCACTCAGCAACTCTGCTGGATTGGAGAGAATTGCTATTATGCTATTGTGTCGACATTTCAGGCATCACAGCTCAAATTTCTTTTGTATCCCTTTTCTTCAGACATACAGAAGAGAGCTGATTTTCTACCTTCATGGAACTTCTAGTGTAATACGAAACTGTGCTCTTTTCTACAATGGTTAATAGACAGTGACTGATACAAGGCTTCTTGGAATTGGTCTAGAATGTAATAAGTGCTCAGTAAGCTATTTTATTAAAATGAATGAAGAAATCAAAGGATGTTTATCTTGTTTACCTGTGACAGTGAAGGTGGAGATGCTGGGTGATTCCTCCAGGGTCACAAAGCAAGTTAAAGATAGAAGGCTTGAATCTGGATTGGACAATTCCCAATCCAGAGTTTTTTCAACATATCAGTATAATAGATCGCACACCTACTTTTCAGCTATGAATAGTCTCCCATTTCTTGCTTTCCCATGATACAGTTTTCCTTTCTCTTTTTTTCTAAATATACAGATATTGAAAGGAAGAGAAACATTTTGACCAGTGTGCATTTGATAGAAACTCTGGAACTAATTTATTACATGAGATCCTGATTTAGGTTTTAGAATTCATTTGAATACATTAGTTTTACAATTTGCATATCTAATTATGTTTTTCTATGTCACCAACCACAAGCAATTTTCTCTTTTTAGGATCATTGTGTCTTTAAATGTAAGACATAAGATACAGGAATTACCATAGCAACTTGCTTTTCAATTAGATTGCAATTGCTGACAATCAACATGATGAGACAAGGTCAGTGGCTGAGTAAACCCCATAGTATTTGAAGAGAGCTGGGGATGTGCAGGGACAACAAGGAAATGAGAAACGGTTGGAAATCTCTCCCCAGTGTTGTGTGAAGTTCCTTTATTATTCGTGGATCCTATACCCTGAAGCTGTGCCTTGGAGTAGCAGTAGTGCCAGCAAGTAGCTCAGAATGGAGGCTAGGAGATGTATGGTCAAGGGTGGGTTTCTTACTTCGAGTAGTCTCTAAGCACTTTACACAACTGAACACGGAGAATCATCAATTTGAAAGAATAATAATAATAGCTGAAGGGGAAGTTAATGAAGAGGCCCAGATGGGGAAGAAGGAGATTTGAAAGGAAATGAAGTGGTTCACCCAAGGCTTCTGTGGACTGGGGATGTGTGCAAGCCAGAGTCTGGCTCATGGGATCGTAACAACCATGCTGACACTGCACTGTGTATTTCCTGGGCCCCCACTCAGTGTCCTGTGCTTCCCTCTAGCAGGACGGGGAGGGAGGCAAAGAAACCCTCATTCACAGCATATAACCATTGTCCCATACTTGATGAAAGCCTAGGTGGAGAAGCATTCCATTTCAACAGGGGGCAAAGCTTCAGTAAAAGATTCATCAAAAATGCTAGGCACAAAAGAGCAGGTTGCAGAGCTATTTTTATTTAGAGTTTTGAGTCTTTCTGGAGCCTTTATATTACTTCTGTGACCTACTGTGATTTTACAGCAGCCTAGATAAATGAGCTTAGGTCCTCACACACTGAAAGAAAGATGAAGTGAGGTAATTGTTTTTTAGTGGCTGAATCAGAGAGGCCTCTCAGCACAGTGCGGCAGTATGGGAAGCAAACACGTAACCACACTGGCCTGGCATGTTTATGCCTACACAATGAGACCCAGAGGACTTAAGCGTTTAATATCTTGAAGAAGAACCTAGAGAGATTGACTTTCCTACTGACACCCCATCCATCCTCACTTATTTCCTCCCCACTTTCCCAGTTATTCTGAACTTGAGGACTGAGTGGGACGGAGCCAGTTCTGACATGGGACAGATTGAGAGCTAGAGCTCATGAAAGCTGTGAGCCAAGGCATTGGATCATCAGACCCTTGCCTGATCGCTAGCAACCTTCTGAGAAGTTAAGGAGAGCCTGGACTGCTAAGGTGGTGGTGACCATCTGCAAATCTCTCTTCTCTATGGCTCTCCAGATACCCATGGACATGAGTTGAAGGCTGGCATTTGGCTTTCACTTTCTGCAGCTTGTGCTGTGGCTTGAGAAAGATCCTTTAACTGTCCCAATTTTATGTGTAAACAGAGTAAACAACTCTTATCTACTTCACGTGATCAAAATAAAAGTGCAGTGATTTCTACGAGAATTTGGTAAACTGCAAGTTGTTAAATACAAACACATTTTAGGAATGTACAGAATGATCATCCTCACTACTTTTATTACAGTCGCCTCCCATTCTCTCTATGACAGCTATTCCAAGACCCCAGAGGATGCCTGAAACTGCAGGCAGCACAAGCTCTCTTGAAAAAGTTTATGAATAATGAACATTATGAAAATATTATACATGCCTTTCAAAAGTTCATACCCAAATAAACAATGCTTTTAGTTTTGTTTCCATGAACTTTTTGACACCCCTTCATATACTATTTCTTCCTGTATGTAAGGTTTAATTGGTAAATTAGGCACAGAAAGAGATTAAAATGAAAATAATAGAGTGATTGTAACAATGTTCTGTAATGAAATGCATGCAAATATGGTCTGTCTCTTTCTTTAGGTTCTGGATCTGCTATGAAATGGCTCCGTAGTGATGGCTGGGCATGTAGTATACACAAAGTGGATATACTGAACGAAGGGGTCACTCATTTCTCAGGTGAGATGCAATGGGACAGTGTCAGATTTCAGCATACTACTCAGAGTGGCATATAATTTAAAACTTTTAAGTGGTTTCTCCATGGAAATTCCCACTTAATATTTCAGATTGACTGAGGTTAGCTGAAACTGGAAAATGAAAACTAAAGGGACCTATGGTGCCATTGTTTCCCTTGGAAATAATGCCCCAAGCAACACTTCTACCCCTTCTTTCCATGATTCTTTTCCTCCTGTCACCCATTCTAGAGATGAAGCTCATAAGCAACTTGACAAATTCACCCCCAGTGCTGTTACTGTAGGCCTAGCAATTTCTGGAGAAATAGGTGAAGGGTAAGATAGAAGGCAGGAATTATCCCACAGAGTGGTACTGGCGAAGTAGAAGTTAGGCATGAAGGACAGACCAGATAAAGTGTCTTATTTTAAAATTCTGTTCTGTGGCGATGGCCTCTGCCAGTGATCTCACAATAATGCTCGTTCCTGTGCTTACATAAGTGGCCACCCACAGTCCATTCTGTGTGTCTCCATGTCAAGCATCAAGTCTGGGGGTCTTTATAAACTTTAAAGAAAGCATTGCTTCCTTCTAAACTTGAGATATTTATATTAAGGGACACTACATTCTTTAATGCTGCTAAAGGGATGAGTCCCTGAGAGTTATTGAGGGGAGAGGATAGAACAACATCCTCTTTGCCACTCTCTGATTGACATGTTCTTCTTAGGTGCTTTCGCTTCATACTGCATTTCCTTTCCAAAGGTCTCTGCTGGTGACAGCAAAGACCAAGGGTTATGGACATTTTAAATGTATGTAAAGCATACCTATCCATGTAAACCCTCAGTGGTATTCTCATCTTTGTCCATTTACCAGAGAAGTGTTTTGAACCTAGGCACCTTCGTGGCTATGTGAATCTTGGCTCTCAACTCCCCTGCATACAGGTGTCCTGAGTTTGAGACTCTCGATCCACCCTTGCTCAAGTCTTTCTAGTAAAATATCTGGCTGTGAGATCATCATGTTACATGATTGTATAGCTGCAGAATAATCCCCAACGAGGAGAGAGAACTAACTGATCATTTATTTAGACAAAGCAGTCGAAGGCCACAAGATGACTGGTCAGCTGCTGCAGACGTCCATGGGTGCCTGTGCTTTGTATGTTTCCATTTCCAGGCCACAGGTTTGCTTTTGAATAGAGGACAGCAGTCTTTTATTCTTATAATAGAATCAAGAGAATTTCAAGCACTCTGTCAGGCCACTAGGAGGAGAGATTTTTAAGCATCAAAGGACTTTAGTGATATATTCCGTAGTTCATGGATGGATGTAGAGCTTGCTGTATTTTGCTTAAGGTGACTATCATTAGCGAGTCAATTTCATTTGAAAAGTTAACACTTTGTTTCTCACTTTCTTTTTCTTACTCCATGATTAATATGGGGTGGAGGAGGTTAGGGAGAAAGACATGGATACTGTATGTGTCAGGCTCTAACAAATGAAAGTAAATGTATGTATCATGCATCATTCTTTGCTGTGAACATTAACTTACACCTTTAGCTTTGATTGTTCATGTTACTTAAATACTCAACAAGGTTGATTATAGTTCATATTTCACATCAGAACCATTTTCCAAAACTGTTTTGAGAGGAATAGCGACTTAGACTTTACACAAGGAAATTGTTTTTCCCTTTTGGGGTCTGGAATTTATTATCACTGAAGAATTAGATTTGTTGTTTTCTTTTTTTATTCATTGATTACATTGTATTATGTGATGCAGTTTCGTTGGAACTGGGAATCATCCCACCCCTCCCCCCGCCCTCCCCCCATGTGGAATATTCCACCTTGTTGCATATCCACTGATCAAGTACAGTTGAGATTCCCTCTTTGCAAGCATAAACTAAAAATAGAGTCCAACATCTTATAGTCCAATCTAGTTCCTCAGCTTCCTGGGGAGACCCTGTCCAGTCCGAGGGCAGAACCACCAGATTATCAACCCGATCAATTAAAGGCTCCAACATACCCTCAGCAACAATTAACTGTGTACAGCGAAGGAAACAATCAACAAAGTAAAAAAGCAACCCACAGAATGGGAGAAGATCTTCACACATGACATAGGTGACAGAGGGCTAATTTCCAGAATATACAAAGAACTACAAAACAACCAAAATGTCAAAACAAGCCACTCAAGAAATGGGCACGGGAAATGGGCAAACACTTCACAAAAGAACAAACCCAAATGGCAAATAAACATATGAAAAAATGCTCAAGTTCCCTGGCAGTAAGGGAAATCCAAATTAAAACATCAATGAGGTACCACCTAACGCCAGTAAGACTGGCCCACATGAATAAAAGCACCAACAACACTTGTTGGCGAGGTTGTGGGGAAAAGGGATCCCTACTCCACTGCTGGTGGGGCTGCAGGCTGGTACAGCCTCTATGGAAATCAGTATGGAGAATATTCAAACAACTCGAAATCGACGTACCGTATGATCCAGCAATAGCATTCCTAGGAATATACCCAAAACACCTGTTTTATGATTTGTTGTTTTTAAAATCTGTTTCATAATCTCCAGTCATCCTTTCATTATGATCTTTCTTTTACTTAGTTATACTTTTGGCTTATACTTTAAAAACTATGCCATGTTGAAGCAATAGATGTTTTCTTAGGCTTTACCCAAATTTGGGAGATTCTCTTCTAGGCACTCTTGCTTTTAGCTTTCAATTCGGCATTACTTTGCTTTTATGCCTCAGTTTCTCAAAAGCTTTTATAACATAAACAATATTAAATCTATTTTGAAAACCAGTTTTATTTGCATATAATTATTTTTATTGCATCCCATGTGCTTAGCTTTTCAACCCCAAGTGTATCATCAAATGTTTGAAAAACTGGAGTTTAAAATAAATAGTATTTTAAAAATAAAATTAGGTAGGTTTTTACTAAAATAATTCTGAATATAGTCAGTTTACCTAAGGAAAAGTAAACCAGATCCAAAAGGGGGAAAGAAAAGAATCCACATTCTTCCTGCTCTCTTCTCTGAACACAAACGTGTGCTAACTGTAACACCCTTGGAGCTAGTGGTGGGAAAAGCTGCAACAAGATTGAGCCTTCAGGCCGTGCTTAGAAAGGGAGCAAAGTATGCCAGGCAATCAACTGTCCAGTTTTTGAAGCCATGTCACTGTAGTGATGCCTACTCAGAAACAGGGAAGACAGTTTAATGCTAGACAAGGCCAAGGGTTAGTAGGCAGAAGAAACATGTCTGGGTGTACCTTTGCTACAGCCTAGCTGTCGGCCCATGGGACACCTTCATAGAGGGCAGGGTATCTAAATGGTCTTAGGATTTGCAGGAAAATGCTAATATCTTTTTCATCACTTTTATGAAATGATACATGGAAAAACTTAGCAACCTGTGCTGAACAGATAAATGATAGGTAGAAAAGAACTTTGAAATGTGCACTATATATTTTTATGAAGGCAAAGTCTGTAACTCATGTAGGCACTTTATTAACTGACTGTGGAGCTGTAGTGCTGGTGTGAGTTAGTTAATTTGTGATCAGACTTACAGTTCTCATTCTTGGATTGATTTTTCTCAAAGCTAGATTTCATGCCTATTTTGAAGATATGTCTTTGGCCCATGACTTAAATTGCCAACTATTCTCACATGTGAATACCAGACTTTTACTTGCTAACTTTGTTTGCTGGATACATCTTTGATATTTAAATATTTTTATAGGGGAGCTTTATCTTCATATAAATATTAATTAGTAACATAAATATATGTAATATATAGGTGATATCTGAGTAAAAGTAAGTATTACATGTTTGATTCATTTTTGAAAAGATTTTGAAATATGCTTTTATAAGTACTTATATATACTTATATCTTATGTAATATACTTATATGCTCATATTACTTATGTAAGACATTAGTATATATAACTTATGTATTATATAAGTAAATAAATGTACTTATATAATATAAAAGTATATAAGTATATAAGAATACATAAATATATAGGCATATATAGGTATATATGCTTATATATAAGTATATTGGGATATATAAGTATATAAGTATGTTTCTATTAATATACATATTTATTTATTTTGAAGATTTGAAGTAAATTTAACATAAAAACTTGATAAAATTTTAATTTTCAAAAATTTATGTATGTATTTTAAAAACACACTGACAGGTGTGCACATGAGGACATACACAGACATACACACACACACACACACAGACTGTCTATCTATTGGTTTACTGTATAGATGATTGAGACAGCTAGGACTGGGCCAAGCTGAAGCCAGGAACATCTGAGTTTTTCATGGGATGGCAGGTGCCTAAACACATGAACATCTCTGTTGCATTCCAGGCACATTGACATTTTCTCTTTTGAAGTGACATCCAAGGGCCTCAGTTAACTTGTACCAGTAGGCTGACTCATCCTGCTTGTGTACATTGGTGTGATCCTCTGCACTTTTGGGATTGGCTCATTTCCCGTAGCATAATGGTTTCCAGTTGGCCCATTTGGCCACGAAGAAATGTATTTCATTGTTTTCAATAGCTGAGTATTCCGTAGAGTAGATGAACCATAGTTTCCTTATCTAGTCTTCTGTTGACAGACATTTCAGTTGCATCCATGTTTTTGCAATTATTGATTGTGTTGCTATGAACATAGAGGTACATGTTGCTTTCTCTTATTTATTATCCTTATTAATTACTAAGTATATATACATATGTATACTTATATGTAAGTACTTATATATTCCTAAATGTCTTTATGTACTTATATGAACATTTTATGTAACATATAAATACATAGCTATATGATCTATGTGTCTATATCTGTCTCTGTAGTTGTCCACATTTGAATATTAATACACAGGAGAGAGGGCCGGAACCTGGGGCATATTAGACTTTGGTGTCCTCAATGCTTGTTTCTGCAACTTCTACCCACTCTATTATTGCTTCTTGGTACCACCAGGCAGCCAGTTTGTCAAGTCAGTCGGCAGCCTAAGATAGATCTTCTACCAAGAGATTGGTCACCTGCCAGATTTCAGAGGGGAGACATGCGAGGGTACAGTTCTTCTTAAGGAATGAAGCAGTGATCCTGGGAGTCCTACCTGAGATGGATCTGAGATGGGGGACTTGTGACCTAGACACATAGAACTCATTGAGGAAGTATACCAAATATATAATCAGTACTTCACCAATTAAAAAAAATGTGATAACAAATCCATCTCCAGCCTGGTCAGAATGGTGAGTGCACACTGCATCCAGAAGAACAAGAACAGTTTTGGTTTGCATCATGGCTGGATTTTGGAGCTTTAAAACCCACTTATGCAGATTAGTCCATGTGGCAGACCCCCTTATATGAAAGGAGCTGGTATTGCACTCCCTGTGTAAGTTGGCAGTCAAGAGATGGCTCCTCATTAATGAAACGGGGGACTCATGACCTGTGGAGATGTTGCAGGAGCAGCTTGAGGTCCTTAGTGGAGCTTGTCACCTGCAAGTATTTATCACACCAGGCCAGTGATTCATGTTGAGTGGGAAAACACAGCATCCACTGTGTTCAGTGAAGTTAAGCCGAGACATGAATAGACAGTTGCCCCACTGTTGGGGAAAATGAACATGCCTGTTGAGATGTTTACATATCTAGAGTATGGGATTCACACGCTACACAGTCCATCCATCCCATTATGGAATGTGGGCAAACATTGCAAACTGTGCAAGGAAGTACCCTAATGGAGAGATTGTTTACACCTCAAAAATTGGGGAGGAAAATAAAATTTAAGGGAGTTTCAAAATGCGAGTTTATAGGTATTCTAAGAAATAAAATATAACACTTAGACACAGGGAATGCAGAAAAGGACAGATTGAGGAAACACTGGGACATACTGTTACATGAATATACAGTCAAGGTAGTTAGAAACTCAAAAATGACCTGAATAATAGGTATAATTAAAATTAGCCAAATGGATTGGAAAATAGATGAGATCTTCAGTGAAAACAGTTTACAGACAAAAGATGGAAACTAGGAAAGACAAGTGAAAAAACTCAGAGTAAAAGGTTCCAGTATTTGAGACATAGGAGGTCCTGAAGGAAAGAAAAGAAAAATGAGGAGGGTATAGAAAATAATAAAAACTTAAGAATGAAGGAAAGATTGAGGACATCCTTAAACCACAAGCTTAAAGAAATAACAAGACTCCATAACCAATAGTGAAAATATGGACAAGGGGGCAAAAAAAGTCTAAAAACCCATCGGAGAGGAAAGACAGATTAACATAAAATTTCCGACAGCTGACCTCACCTAAAGAACAATGTGAAGGAACTTTGAGAAGTTTGACAGGGTGGGAGGAGGCGGGAAGGGGACAATCACTGAGGCACAGCAGGTTGAGCTGCTGCTCTAGCGTCCTTATCCTGTGCTTGGAGGCCCTGAGACCAAGCCCCACCTCTACTTCCCCGCTTCCCATCCAGCTTCCTGCTGGTCTATGGGAAACAGGAGCTGAGAGCCCAGGTAAGGGGTTCCTGCCGCTCACAGGAGCTCTTGATTTTGCTCTGGCCCTTGGGTCCTCCTTGGATGATGCTGGCATTTAAGGAGTGAGTGGATGGAAGATTTCTCTCTAGATTTCACTTCTTTGCCTGTCTTAGATACTCTTTCAAATAAATAAAAACTTTTTAAAGTCTGTGGGAAAAAAATTCCCTTAGTGTGAAATTTCTTTTAATCTATCAATAGTTTTTCACATTATGATAATTTTTGAACTTTTTTGAAGACCCTCTCATATATATATGTTTGTTTCTTTTTTGGCACCACAATAATTTTAGCTACATTTTTGATGAGTTATCTGTTGAGTGAAAATTGTGTTCAGCTCAGATTCCTGTAGACTATTATTAATAGTTCAGGAGGGGCAGGGAAGCCATTCAGACATTCAAAAACTGAAGAGAGCTTACCAGTCATAAATCTTTATTGAATGACAATTAAACAATTTTCTCCAGTAATAAGAAATTTTAAATCAGAAGTAAATAATCCCTAGCAATGACAGTAATCCGAAAGAATTATTTCATTAAAATAATATTGCTTTGGAGGAATTCAAGAGCAAAATGGAATTAGGGGTGGGGAGAATCCAAGTACCTATGAAACTGTGTCACATAATACAATGTAATTAATGAATTTAAAATAAAATTAAAAAAAAGAATTTCATTGATTAATTTCAGAGTTTGATACCTATGTTTTAAAGACTCATAAAATAAACCGAGACAAATATGAATAAAACCATAACTCCCAGAATGGAAGGAAGGGGGCACAATACTTTGGGAGACTGGAATGGTGACATTTGAAGCCTCCGAGAAGAAAGGTTTTACTATTTGTGAATGCGTGAACATCTGTATGCTCGATGCTTGAATATCTTCTGACAGCTCACAATTTTCCATGATGTCCTGGATTTGCCTGATTGTAATTTTAAAGCAAGTAAGACTGGGCTCACCTAAGAGTCAGGATGATTTGCCTTTCTATCTACAACTCTTCTTCAGTCTTCCCTCTGGAAACTCGTTTTTGTTGAGGCCAACTATCTCAAGTCTGCTCTCATTCTAGCTGGGGCCACACTCCATTTAGGGATTTTCCTTCCCAATTCTCTCTAGAGTAGAAAAACCTCAGGGGGCCCCCCTAACTGGTAGGGCTCCAGTAGGTGATAAAAATAGCACAGCTGAGTGGGTGCCCAAGGATATTTGCAATCTGTTCACTGTGCTGTAAAGCTGGTGGCTCACTCCTATTCAAGTGGATTCAGCAACTGCATCACCTGCTCAACACTTTATATTTTGTCTTTTTCATACTTTATATTTTGTCTTTTTTCATACATGTGGAGTGTCAGTTTCCCAAAATCATTCTATTATAGCACGTACAAATGTATGTGCTCCTAGCATCAAATTCATTCTCTCTGGAAAACCAAGTAGCCGGCCTGTAGGGACCTTTTATACCCTTGTTCTCTTGGCCAATGTTTGAAGGAGCCCTAGGTCTTGTTTTCTCTTGGGCTTTCAGATTTGAAATTCAGAAGTCCTGAGTTCTTTCACATTGATTTCCCTCTAATCATATTCCACATCCTTTGACTACAAAGACAACAAGTCCCAGAGGGGCACTTGGGCTTCCAGCAGCACACTCGGGAAAGGTGCTGTACTTTGCCATCCTTTCAACTGTGCTTGGCTCAGACATCTTCCCAGTGCTCTTGCTTGCTTGCTTGCTTGATATTCTGTAGGAATTTCCATTGAGACTGGGGTAACATGTTCTTTGCAGGTGAGTACCTCCCCTGAATACTTCATCACAGCCACAGAGGATTTTTTTTTCTTAGCCATTCTTTAAACACTATAACTTTCCACATTGTTGGAATTTTTTTCCTACAGCAACTGTGCATCACTTCCAAGGCCATTAAAACAAACAAAAAATGCTTACTCAATTGTGAAAAACACAACCAAAGGCACTATAGTTTGGGGAGCTACTTGCAAAGTCAAGTTGTTGATCACTTTGTTGCCTTTGTTCATTCAGAGTTAGGTTTGTGTCAGGAAAAGACCTGGAGGGCTATTACAGAGGTGGTCAGGACACACTACAGTGTGCAGGAGTAGCATGGAATCTGAGTATCTTCCAGATTGTATACCTGAAACCAGGGAAGCCAATCCTTTTAATGGAAGCACACTTGATACCCCAAACCCTGCCCCTGTAAAACTAATGATCCATTTAAGTCACTTGATTTTAAAGAAGGTGTTTTGTATGCTCCAAGATTCTGAACCTATGACAGGCAGGATCTCTATGTTTCAGTCATTGCTCTCTCTGCAGCACCTGGCATGGTAGGTGTTGTGTGAATATTTATTGGAGAAAGAAATTTGACACGATTTTTTGATATGAAAGAAGAGCCACATCTTGCACTTACTAAGTTAATGGTCTGAGAAAGAAAAGTAAGGACATGCATAATGTGGATTGAAGACCAAGAAGAGTCTGAGCTGGCTGGTAGGAAGGTCTTGAAGATGAAAAGTAGCAAGTGAAATGAGATGGTTGAGCAAGAAAGAGGTGATTTATAGGGCTTGAGTGTAAAGTGACAGGCACATTCAGGGTGAGCATGCTCAAGGCATGGGCAGAGAGCCATGTAACATTTCCTGACATGGTCTCAGGTCAACATTCCAGTATTGATATTAGAGTGATAGCCCTTAGCTGGCTATCACATTAAGAATGTAAAGGAAAAGTGGATACTGGAACCAAATTTGGAGTAGGAATAGGCTAGATGGTTTCTTTTATTGTCTGTGATAACATTGCTTTGAGTTAAACATTCAGGGTTTAACAGCTTTGCATTTGAAACCATTTTCCATTCAAACCACCTGACAGTGCAAGATAGCTATACTTGTACTGACACAGGGCATGTAACGAGATACATCCCTTTTTCTTTAGGCATCTCTGAAACTCTAATTAAATGAAATGGATCTGTGTCTCATGCTTAGCTCTGATTCTTTTCATACAATGCATTTGGGAAGCACACCGTGAATATGTATTTGAGCATTTTGGTGGTGCTCATTTGCAATGAGTATGGATGGAAATGGAATTCACTCAGTATAAAATGTTTACACGCTACAGTGAGCACGCCTTTGCTGTTTCTGAAAAGAGACAGCACACCTTTTTGCTTAGTCCAGCTTCTGAGGGTGACATGTCAGGGAGCTCCTCCTGCCATGCAGAAATCATGAATTATACTAGAAAATGGAAATTGTAATTAGGATGGGCAGAACCGAGACCTTGTCTACTTTCCATATATATGCATATCTGTTATAAGATTTCCAAGCTGAATGACAAATCATTTCAATACTCATGCTGTTTAATTGAGAACTGGAAACATTGCAATGGAATATACTAGAATTGAAAGGGAGTCTGAGAAAGCAATACATTATTTCCTTGAGACGATTGCCTGTCATCCTTGCTTGAAGAGAAGAAGATGGACTTTCCCTGGCTCAGAGAAAGCTTTCCTCCTATTTCAGCATATGACACTTACTTTTCTGCAGCAAAGAAGAAAAAAATACGTGGGAAGCATGTTGCAATAATAGTAATTTAAAATAGCTTAACCACTGTCCCCACTGTGTCCACAGTCATTCTTGTAGAAATACTTCAAGGGGCATAGACAAGTGCAGATTCTCCTATTTTATTTTCATATGATAGACCCTAAAGCTGGTTTTAATTCTTGCCTTTCTGATTTTGCCCAATGGTCTGACTCTGGGCTGTTTAACTGTGGCTCAAAAGTGTTCAGCCACCCCTGTCTTGAAGAATTATTCCAAATGAAAGGCCTAATTAGATGGAGGAAGGACAGTGTTTTTGGTGTAAAAGAAGACTTGGTTGATAAGAGCAGAGCAGGAGTCTGGAAGTGGGGTCATGAAAGGCAAAGGAAATTGGCAGAGACAGGAGTCAAAATTCAGCTTTGTCTTTGATAAACATCATCCGTTGCGGTAACATCTTCTATGTAGGATGCTGATAGAATTTCCACATGTCTATAGTTTCTGTTTTTGAAGTTGACTTTTAATTATTCACAGGAAACATAAGAGCAGAAATTTCTTTTGTTTCAAGGTTTCAAATGTGGTATCTTAAGCCCTAAAGAACCAAATATGTCTAATATACACCAGGGGCAGAGCAGATTAGTGCCAGAGACTTCACAAAGAAAGCCTGAGGATGCAGCTTAGTTCTCTTCAATCCTGACACTTGATTGTCTAAGCAGAGGACTGCCAAGAGGCAGATACCAGCGGCAGTGTTATGCCACCCATGAACTCATTGACCATACAGAGCTTGTGTTTTAAGTCTGACACTGACAGTAATTTACAAGACAGAGAATACAATAGATCCCAGGGCACCTTACTGGGTGTATCAGACCCTTTCCAGATTTCCACTTCTGAGAACAAGACTGGAGCTAGTGAACATCTACCTCCTCTTGAGAAGATCAGGGAGACATTTTGTTATTAGTGGTGGTCTTTGGATAGGAGTAGAATGTTTCCCTTTCTGACTTCATTCCTGCTCCAATTTAGGACATCACTGAGGAATTTTTGCTGTGTACCCAGGGAGGACAACCATTTCTTAGAGCTAAGAGACTTGGTTGCATGAGAGTAGTCTATGTATGATTTGCTACTTCTTCTACATGCTTACAACTGGGGTGAGCAGAGTGGAGCATGGGGCAGAAGTAGGCATGTTTGTAACTTAGTATAGCTGATGAAAACAAATGAAACCATGAAAATTAAAACCCTGCAAGGAATCTTACATGTGTGATGGTGGGATTATGCAGTTTGCTGTGTGGAGATGTGTAATTGTACCTTGCTCATTATTTGGTTTTTACGTGAGTCTAACCTAAGGGATATCTATCCTTTGAATCAGTGGCTTCTTTCATAGAAGCTACTCTAATTAGTGGTACAAAGCAGTTTTAGGTATAATTTGAAAGTGTTTATTCTACTCAAACCACAATATTCTTAAAACACTTGAAGATCAGGCTTCTAATAATTTTTGTAAAGAATCAAGAGTAAGGACACGATTATGGTAAATTCAGGTACAGTTTTCCCAATTCATGGGACTTCATTCTTTTATTTCTGTTTGAATGTTTGGATTTCAGTGTAATCCTGCTGTATAGAATGTCATTAAATGCCAGGACTGTGGAGCCTGCTATACTTTAAGGAGACCAGATACTATCACTCTGATTCTGTTTCATTAGTATCTGCCGCTCAGAATACTTTGCCCTCTCCCATGTGATTATAGGAATCCTATGGTGTCCACACATCCTTCTTTTGTTTCTCTGACTCACAATGACTCTCATCTCTTTTAACTGATTCAGCACTCCTGATCTGGACAGTGACATTTAGAGGGTGCTTATTTCTGGTGTGTTTCCTGTAACATGTGAATTCCTATTTCTGTAACTATGTCATGCATGTCTTAGAGGTAGGACCTCATCCTATTTTTTTCTCCTGGCTACTAATATGGAAGGTTGAGAGATGGACAGATAGATTCCTAAAAGTGGCTTAGGAGCTACTAAGAAGAACGGATATGAGAGTGTAATTGATGTGCAGTTCCTTTTTATTATACAAAGTCATAAACAGGTGGAGGAGACTCACATTTTCAGTTGGCAAGGAGCAGCTATTCTGTTTATTACTGTTCCCTCTAGGAACCCCCTCGCCCTCCCTTCTTCCCTCCTTCCTTTTATATACCATGCTTAAAATTGGAGGCATAACCTTGTTCAGGAATGTGCAAAACAGGTACATGGTAATGAACTCTTGTTGCTGGTATAAACATGATGAATGGTTTGTGGAGGAACGGGATTAAATGGCAATCTCAGTCCAGTGATTAGCTCTGTATCACTCCTCCCTTGGAAGTCATACAGGCCAGTATAGGTTTTGTTCTGCCCTAGGTTTTGGGGGGCGGGTCTCATCAGGTGTACAGGAATGTTTCTGGATGTTAGCTGGAGGGGAAGGAGAAAATTAGGTCTGTTTCCTTCTTATCAGCATTTCCAGTGTCTTTCTCTATCTCATACCCCCACAACCCACATTACTTAAAACACATAACCCACATTACTTAAAACTTCAGATGTGCCCTTTCACTCTGACCTTTGCTCATTTAAGAGTGCCAGGACGCAAATGCTTTCAGTCTGATTCCTTACTGGAGACACACATTTCTGCTGCCACAAGAGGGAGGAGTAAGGCTCTGTTTGTCCTCAAAGAACCATATGGGGACCTATGGGGGCATAACCAATGGGCATGCTCCTGAACAGTGATGTGAATTGCATTTTTCAGTGTCCCCTTGTGTATTCCTAACACAGCTTGTTTCTAGAGAGACTTTTAGACACTGTGATCATCCCATGGTGTCAAACCAAGTGATACAAAAAACAGAATTGCATGGTAACTAGTAGGTATGATCTGATAGTCACACAAAAGACTGATGCATGCATGTTTGCTGGTTTTTTTTTTTTTGTCTTTTAATGTGTGTTTTATTGGCAACTGCACTGCAGTGGAGGATGTGTGCCATCTCTCCTGGATTCTTTACAGCACAGTTCCTAACATAGTCTCTTGCCGACCTTGCAACTCATTGCTCCTTGGGGAGGTGGCTATCACTGCAGCCTCAGGTGCCACTTGGACCTCCTCCATCAGACCCTCCATAGTAGTTAGTTCTCTAGGTTTTTTGTATGCATGCTAAGAGCTGTGTGTCTTGATGTAGGAGACACTGAGCAGGAGCTCATGAAAAGCTCATTGAATTTGACTAAAAGAAAAATTCTTCCTTGCAGAGATGAAATCCTGTATCTTGGCTAAGAGGTTCTGGTTGAATCTACCTGTCACTAGAATATTAATGTCAAGGGGAGGCAGACAGAAACAGACAGAAGCACGAAGGAAGGCAATAAATCTGCTTGACTTAGATGGGAAATTTTCTTTCTTGAAAAACGATGTTTTACTGGGATGGCATGGGCCAAAGTTTAATAATGGATAGACCTTATTGAAACATTCACCCCGCAGGCATGGAAAGGCCAGTTTTGCACTTGGGTTTTCAGTGTTTGAATCAGACACCTATTCCCCTCTAAGGTACCTTTGTCTCCCACTGCAAAGTGTTTGGGACTCTCATGGAAATATGAGAGTGGCAGGTGTGAGAAAAGCTCAGCGAAAAACATCAGCAAGTGAAGGTTACAAATTTGGCAGAAATATAAAGGTTGCCCTTTTTTCTGACCTGGGGCCCACTCTTACTTATTCTTTACTGACCTGACTCTAAGGCTTCTGACATCTAAATTTTGCTATAACAGCAGGGAGGTAACATGGCAGGAGCAGTGCCACAGCCGTGGAGTCAGGGAACCCACCTCCATAAGGTCCACACTGTTAATCTCAGGGAAGTTGCCAAGCCATCTGAGCATCATATCCTTACCTGTGATAGGGGCACAAGTTAATGCCAGAGCTTCCATGAAATGGTTGGTAGGGAAGATGAATGTGCTAATAGTTATATGAGGAAGATATGAAATCACAGACCACCACCCAAAGATAGTCAAGTTGCTAATATAAGTAAGATGAATGAGATTTCTGTTAGCTTATATGTATATGTGTCCTACTTTTCTCTTTTAGAGAGGTGTTTTTCATTTTTCTATATCACATATTTTCTTGGCTTTGCATGTTGAATTTATAGCTATCACAGAATAATAGTGCTATAATTTGGATGTCAGTTTGGCTGTTAAGTGTCTCCCACAGGACCATATATTAAAGGAATGATGGTGTGGCCTGATGGGTATGACTTCGGCAGGTTTTTCTCCCAAGAAGGTCATATAAAAGCCCAGGTTTCGGCCCAACCACTGTCTGCTTCCAGGCTCACTATGAGCTCTTTCCTCTGCATGAGCCCTGCTGTTGCTTCTGCTGTCCCCATCAGTAGTAGTCAAACCAGTGGGGCCACCTGTTCTTCAACAGAAATCTCCACAACTGTGAAATCAATACAGCTTTCCTCTTTATAAAGTTAGGTGCCTTGAGTTTTTTATAACAGCAGCAAAAACCTGGGTAATATAAGTGAATAATCACATGAGATTTGGAGTTAGATTGGCTGGGTTCAAATCCTGGCTCTAACACTTAATAAATATTTGATGTGGAGCACTTTGGCTTCAACTTCCTCACTGTTAAATTTGGATGATACTAGTATTGTTTAGGATAATTAAATGAAACAATGCATGTGAGATGCATTTCCATTTTTGATAAAATCATCACTCCACAAAGGGCAGCTGTGTTTGTTGTTAACTAATACAGGAGGCCTATGGGAGCATCTACTTTATCACCCTTAATGTCTAGCAGTGACTGGCACGGAAGTCTCACTGAATCTTTCATCTAATAAACCCTCATGGAATTTGTTGACTTGCTGATATGAAAATTATTCTTCTCTTAGTTTTGCTTGGTCTCTTTTCCAGCTGCTTGTGAGTACAGGAGAATACACACAACAGCATCTATACTGGTCAGGAGGTGGTATCGCCAACTTGAGGAAGCTCATTAGCTCTACAAGCCTCATCCTTGCAGCTGTACAGGGAGTGATAGAAGTTGCAATCATTTACTCTGTGAACCCTGATAAATCACTTGATGGAGTAGCTGGTGTCATCCATCAGTCTGTACTTGTCTTGAGTATTTGATGTCTATAAATCTCCTCCCTCCAAAAAGTCTCCACCAGTGATTTCTGATTTGACCTCACTTTCTTGAAGTTAGCAGGGAATTTATTCTCTATGCAGAATTCATTGTTGCTAACAGAATTGGCATTCTGATGGTAAATCATTATTACGGTTTTCCCCCAAAGTTAAGTATCTGCTTAACTAAAAGAAAATTCATACCTTAACTATCTGACTTGGTTGGCCTGAAAAGTTATTTAGACATGTGAAAAGAAGCCAAGAAGGAAATTTAAAGGGAAGAATTGTTGGGTGGGGGGTGAGGTGGGAAGAGTACATTTTAAAAAATGTACTCTTTTTTTTAATGCCTAAAGACTAGCACCTCAATTTTCAACATTTAATAAATGATGATAGTGAAAGAAAAGCAGACTTTCTCCTCTTGGTCAGTGAGGCAGTAAGGAGCCCATTCCGGAATAGGCTGTCTGAAGTACTACTCTCAGTGAAATTACAAGCTCATCCTTCTTGAAAACTGAGGTTCAGGTACACCTGCACTTTGCAGTCCATACAGATGAGTTGGCTTGTCACAAGTGAAAGTAGATCTTATGCAGTTTTTCCCTATTTATTAGAACTATGCCATTAACAATGTAATCTTTTCTGATTGGGCATTGTTCACTTAATGGTTTTTTCAAAAGACATGTTATTTGGAGGAACTTGTTCATGAACACCTTAGACTTTCAATGTGAAGAAGTTCTTTAGACAGTGTTATTGTTGGGAAAGAATAATTAAGAACAAAGTAAAAAAAAAAAGAGCCCAGTTTAAGGAAAGTGAGGTGATGGATATATTAATTAGTTTGAGTGTGGTAGTAATTTGACAGTGTGTATATATACCAAAATATCATGTTGTATACCTTAAATAAATGTAATTTTATGTCAGCCATATCTAAGGAAGTCTGGGGGAAAAGTTTGGAATGATAATGATAGTTTTTCCAAAGTGGTTTTCTGGTAGGAAAAAAGGGCGGTTCTGGACAGTTGGAAAAGGATGCAAGAGATGGAGTTACAGAATTTCCCAGACTCCGCCCACAGTTATCATCCAGGGTCCCCAGCCTTGGGCTGGGTGCCCTGGAGGAAGGTGAGAAGAAGGAAAGGCAAAATCAGTGGTCATGGTACGGTTGAGCTGGGACACCAAGAATGAGGTAAGGAGCAAGCGTTTTTCTTTATTATGTATACCTTGCATTTGTATGCACTTTTAGCTTTTTGGAGTACATTAGCATCCAATTGAAAATGGCATGTTTATAAAACAGTTGGTATTGACAATTGCTGTGTGCATGCCCAGACTGTGTCAGATTCTCAGACCCATTGGAATGGTTAATGTCTGTATTATTCATTTAGGCTCTTCTGGCATTTGCTCCTCATTCTTATACTTTTCACTGTGTTCACTAGACTTCTGGAATTGTCTAAACTATAAAAACACATTTGACCTTTTGACTTGGGCAGGCTGGCTGGTGTGGGTCTGAACCCAATAGGGTGTGTCGGTAAAGTGTAAGATCCAGGGAGTTTCCGGTGCCTGGCAGGCAGGGGTCGTCTGAATCTTCTACTGTTTAAAGCATCTTATTAAGTCGAAAGCAGCCCAGATGGGTTGGTTGTAATGGGCAAGGATTAAATGAGGAAATAAAAATAAATTGTTTCTGCATTGATTGGAGCTTACCTTCAGATCACATCTTTTTTATATGTATGTATGTATTTATTTTAATATTCTGTTTAGAAAAGAGCAGAGACCAAGGATATTTTAACTTATTGTTCTACTTCAGTTGTGTTTTCTCTGCATAGATACAAATGTTGAGTTAGAAATGTTGAGATACAAATGGCAGGGACTCGTAAAAGTCAGTTCATTTTCTGGTTTATTGGTGGACACTCACAAATACAGCATGTTGAAAGGGGTCTCCCACAGTCTTCCGCGTCAAGAAAGGTCAGATGGTCAAGTGTGAATCTTACCCTTAAAATATAGAGAAGATGAGTTGGCTATTGATTAGTAATGGAAGATTGTGCTTGGTGGCAAATCAGAAAAAACGCTTAGTAACCTTTGGCCATGTGGAAATCTTAGCTATTGAGTGAAATATGCTGAACAGATGTTTCCAGGACCATGAATGCCTTTGAACATCAAGAGGTCAAAGGATGGAGGATTTTGGAGATGGAGGATGTCAATAAGGGCACATACCAAGGAGAAAGGTTTCCCCAACATATATCTTTAGTAAGACACATTTGCTAGTGCCCAGTGAGGCTCTCACCTGTATTTTCCTGTATTCTCTTTCTTGCTGTCATTTCCATGCAAAGGAATTTGTCCCTGTCTTACAGATAAAGTGTAAGTGGAGAGCTAAAGTGAGTAGACAGTTTGAAGGCACCTGTAAAATTGCAGATCTCAACAATTCCGTTTCTCTTATCAGACTCACACCTCAATGCTTAAGATGAAATCAAAATAAAACAAAGGCAAAATAATCAAAACATTCAAGCATACACACACAAAGCTGATAAATCATCCTCTGTCTGATCTGGGCAGCACTTAGATGTTGTAGAGTTTATTTTAAGGACTTACCTAGGAACAATTTAAAATAAGAAGACTTAATGGAAACACTAAAACCACATTAGCTCAAAAAGTGACAAGAAAAGAGCATCTTGTGTTCTTGGTTGAAGCAATAAATATACCAAAATAGTTATTTTCAGAATATTTATGGTGAACAGGAAATGAGAAAAACTCACTTTCTAGTCACTAACTCATGTTTGACCTGGGTCAATAATGACAACTTAATTGATCCAAGTCTTAAATTCTCCAACTGCTGACTAAGTTAATTTGCAACTCAACAGGCACCACAATTTGCAAACCCTCTTGTGATAAAGCTTCTCCCAACAAGAATTACCCAGAAATTAGTCTGTAAACAGAAACATAAAAGGGGAAGGCCCTAGGTTAGCATGCTGGTGTGGTGTGCTGGTAGATTGGGCTTGGGGACCCATGAATATGCTTGGATCTTGGGTGGGCAGAGGGGCAGGGTCCCAGGCCAGCATGCATGCCAGGAACCAAGGTCCCTAGTGGGTGGGCAGAGCTCCATGCCATCTCACAGGAAGATCAGGCTTGGGAAGACCGGGCTGGGGAACCCGTGAGCTCCTGGACACAGGAACTGTGGATATCTCAGAGAAGTGGTTAATAGGGATGTGTAGGAGAGAGGACCATTGATGGAGTATGTGACAGTTGAGGAATGACTTCTGGATGACTTCCACCAACAAGGCAACTGTACTTGCAAGCAAGTGAGAAGGCTGAGACTGAAAAGCTTGGAGGAGGAAACCTGGGAGACCTGAGCTGGGCTAGTTAGCAACAACCACCACCAAACACCACCCGCCAGCATGCACTAATGCTAGAGCCTACCTGTGATCTAGCTAGGGCTAGATTATAGTACCCTCCAGTGAGTGTTGGAAAAGGGGATGGGCAATGCTAGGCTGGGCCATGACACTAAGCAGCATGCAAGAGAACCAAGTCTTGGGATATATTCTGTGGGAGGATATATGGACTCATGCCTGTGGAACTGCAGTTCCACTGGTCTACTCATTAGCTAGGGGTAGCGATGGGCTTAGCTAGGCATAACCATGGAATTCGCTGACACTTGTGGGTACTAGAGTTGGGAACGGGTGAGGCTGTTCCAGGCTGCAGCACCCATAGGTGCATCCAACAATAGGGTATTGGGCAGGCCGGGCCACAACATCCACCAGCTCACATAAAGGTTGGATAAAGGCCCAACACCAACTGGCACATGTGACATATGAGTCTGGGAGAGGGCCTGGCAGGGGAACTTGGGAAACTGCCCAGGTGAGCCTTGGCTCCCCCTGCTGGTGAGCATGTGATTCAAGCATAGGTTTTGTTTTCTTTCTTTTTTTTTTTTTTTTTAAAGATTTTGTTATTATTGGAAAGCCGGATATACAGAGAGGAGGAGAGACAGAGAGGAAGATCTTCCATCCAATGTTTCACTCCCCAAGTGAGCCGCAACGGGCCGGTAGCGCCAATCCGATGCTGGGACCAGAACCTCTTCCGGGTCTCCCACGCGGGTGCAGGGTCCCAAAGCTTTGGGCCATCCTCTCCTGCTTTCCCAGGCCACAAGCAGGGAGCTGGATGGGAAGTGGAGCTGCCGGGACCAGAACACGCGCCCACATGGGATCCTGGGGCTTTCAAGGCGAGGACTTTAGCCGCTAGGCCACGCTGCCGGGTCCAAGCATAGGTTTTCAAAAGCCTGGCAATCACTTATAATTCTGCATGAAAGCCAGGGATGGGGACAGACTAGGCAAGACTAGGTTGCAGCATCCACTAGTAGAAGTTGCATCTGGGGGTAGGCTGTACCAGGCCAGACAGCAGCATCTGATTGCAAAGGCCAAGACAGGGAATGGGCTATGTTGATCTAGGTCACAACAACCACTGGCACATACAAGATCTGTGGCTGGAAACAGGCCTGATTGGGGAGCTAAGGGTATGCCTTGGTTGGGTTATAGTTCCCACTGGTGAGCGAAAAGCTGGATTGGGGGAGGCTATCTGAGCTGGACATGATTGCATGCTACCTCGGCATGGGTGTGGACTGGCTCTGGGGTATGCCAGGCTGGGCTAGACTCCAGCACCCATAGGTGGTTGCGAGAACAAAGGTAGGTGTAGGACAGGCTAGGCTAGGTCTCAGCACCTGCTGAACCACATGATAACTGAGTTTGGGGGTGTATCAGGCATGACTGGGCTATAGCAGCCAGCACCCTCAGTGTTGTGTGAGCCTTGCATGTGTCCCAAGGCAGTGCAGGGTGTGGTCACTGTGAGTCCCAGGAATGACACAGGTAGTACCTGCCTAGGCAACAAAGTTGTCGTCTACATCACCCCTTCTACAATTTTACACAGGTAACAGGTAACCATAGGTCTGCTTTGGGACTTCGTGCCAGGCCAGTGAAACCCAACACTGAGCAGATCCTAATGGTCCCTGTCCCTCAGAGCATATTGATCAGATCTACTGCCCAGTGTAGTTCTGTAGCCTCAGTTGACCAATCTTGTATCTAAGCTAGTATTATCAGTGGCTGGTTGGACTAGTCTTAGGCTCAGTCCTCCAGAACAGGGTAAGCATCCTTCTAACATCATTGCTGCACTGGTATTGCTGGATTGTAGGCTATTGAAGTGATCGAGCATCTTGATATTGGTGACCACAGGACCAAGCATCTGGCCTACCCCAGACCAAGGAAAGGAGGCAGCATTGTATAAGGACACACTATCCCTTTTTACAAACTTTCCCAATTCATTCCTTATAATACATATGGACATGGGGAAAATCTGAGCTTGGGACATATTTTAGGACTGAGTTGGAAAAAGAAACCAATGAAGCACCTGCAACAAAGCTGAATGTAGGGTATAGTCTAGTACTTCAATAACAGAAGTGTCCACAGACTCAGAGAAAATAGACTGCTTAGAATTTCTGGAAGCATTTCCACGAACAAGGCCATATTAATTCAATGAATCCTTCAGTGCTTAGCTAAGGCCACATACCAAGAAGCATCAAGAACTTGCAGGCAACCATGGTCTCCCCTGGAAATCAAAATCACATCCCAGAAAATAAGAATCTAGGTGCTGACATTTTTAAGTGCGCAGATGAAGGTTTCAAAACAGATGTTTTAAGTAAGTTCAATCAACTTCAGAACAACACAAAGAAATTATATGATGCTGAATAGAAACTTGCCAGAGAAAAATAAAACAATCTTTTAGGGGAAAAGCACACTGGGTAAAATTAAAAACCCAATAGAGGTCATACCTTCTGATCTGGTGCCAGATCAGGTTAAACAGAAACACAAACATACAAACAAGGAGTTGAAAGATAGGCTATTTGTATTTGAAAATATACAGTTATGGACATAATAATAAAGAGGAGTGAAGTAAGCTTATAAGAACTTAGGAGCATCTCAAATAGTACAAGTGTCTGACATTGGGATTCAGTAAACACTCGAGAATGCCAATGTGGTGTAAGTCATATTTAAGAAGATAATAATACAAAACTTTCAAAACAAGGATTTAGCTCTCTAGGTCAAGGAAGGTCACAGATTAGTTGGATTTAACTAAATCAAGTTTACCTATAATGAAAATCTTCAAGGTTAGAGATAAAGAGGTTCGTTAAAGCTGCAAGAGAAAGTTGTCTGAATTTGCCTGACTGCACTTTCTTCTTATCAGAAACCTTACTGACCAGGGGATAATGAGATGAAATGTTCACAGTACTGAGAAAGAGACAGACAAACCTGCCAACTTAGAATACTGTATCCAGGGTCAGCATTTGATGCAGTGGTTAAATCCCACTTGTGATGTCAGAGTGCTCAGGCCTCAGTTCTGGCCCTGCTTCTCATTCCTGCTTTCTGCTCAGCACTACCTTAGGAGGCAGCAGGTGTAGGTACAAGTACTTGGGTTACTCCCAACTACATGGGAAAGATGGGTTTAGTTCTTAGCTGCTGGCTTCAACTGGGTCCAGACCTGGCTCTTGCAATAATTAGAATTTGATTTAGCAAATGGGAAATATCTCTCTTTCTATTTCTCTCTCTTTTCATTCCCTCCCTCCCTCCCTCTCTTTTTTTTCATGCATGCTTATCTTTATGCTTTTCAAAAAGTACAAAGTAATAAAACTTATAAAATAATATACTGACACTGAGAGTAAGCAAAACTATTCTTAATGTATCAGATAGAAAATTTAAAATAATTCCCAAAATAAAGCTGACGTCATTTGTCATCATCAGACCTGTCTTGTAAGAACTACTAGAGGTAATTCTTTGTATTCATCTCAGGGATGAATAACATATGGATGGTATAATATATGGAAATGAATACATTTGATACATAAAATCAACAGAACAAAAGAAAAACAAACATTATCTTAATAGATGCAGTAAGATATATGATAAAATTCAACACGTCTTCATGATGAAAGCTTTGAGCAAAGTAAGATTAGGCAAAACATGCTAGAACATAAGAAAAGCCAAAGGCAAGCCAACAGCTAACATCAGAAATGATGAAGTCAACGTATCAGCATTTGCAGAAGACATAATCTTATAAAAATAGAAAGCTCCAAAGATTCCACCAAAAAGCTTTAGAATTAATGAAAAGGTTCAGCCAAGTTTGGGGATGCAAATTGGTTATGCAAAAATCAATAGTATTGTTATAGAGCAACTCTGATTCATCTGAAAATTAATCCAAGAAAACAATACAGTTATCAGTGTCTATCAAAACCACATAGGAATAAATTTAGCCAAAGAGGTAAAAGATTTCTACAGAGAAAAATATGACCCTGATGAAAGTCATTGAAAAGAGCAAAAAGAAACGGGAAGACATTCCCATTTCCTAATGAATAGGTGTTCTTCGTGGATAACAAGAATCAGTATCATTAAAATGTGAATTCTACCCAAAGTGACTTATAAAGTCAATGAAATCAAAATTTCAATGACATTTTTCATAAGAGTAGAAAATAAAGCACTGCCCAACTTTGTATGTAGCCATGAAAATCCTCAAATAGTCAAAGCAGTCTTGAGCAGAAAGAACAGAACAGTAAGAATTACATGTCTTTAAAGAATATTACAAAGCTGCCATAATTGTAACAGCATGATATAGGCATAAAAACAGATTCATAAACTAATAATCAGAATACAGATCTTAGATGCAAACCCAACACAGTTACAGCCAACTGCTCTCTGATAAAGATGCTATGAATGTGTTCTGGAAAAATGATTGTCTTTTTAGTAATTGATTCTGGGAAAAGTGGATATTTACATGTGGAAGAATGAACTCTATCTCCTCTGTCTTCAATTCAACTCAACATAGATCAAATATATAGAGGTATAACCCGAATCTTTGAAATTGCTAGAAGAAAATTGCGGTAACACTTCAGGACATTGGAGTGAGCAAGGACTTTTTTGGATCAGACCACAAAATCAAAAGAAACAAAAGAATAAATAGACCATTGAGGACTGATAAAACTAAAAAACTACACGGGAAAGGAAACAAGCAACAAATTAAGAAACAACCTACACAAAATATTTGGAAGTTATATATCTGATAGATACTTCCCAAAGAAAATGGCTTCATGGAAGGTACGTGAAAGAAAAGTGCTGATCATGCAGAATATGCAGAACATGCATATTGAAATCATTATGTGATATCATCTTATTCATTAGATTGATCATTAACAGAAATATAAATAATAACAAGCACTGATGAGAATGTGGAAAGAGGGAACTCTTTCACACCATTAGAGGAGATGTAAAGTGGTGTAGATTTTTGTGAAAAAAAAGTATGACTCCCCAGGTGGTCATAACAGCTAACACTGGGCCAAATTGAAGCTAAGAGCGTCATCTGGTTCTCCCACATACACGGTTGGGATCCAGACACTTGGATCATCTTTCTCTTGCCTTCTATAGGCTATTAGCAGAGAGTAGGATTGGAAGTTTGAGCCATTGCTCACATGAGATGCCGGCTTTACTAGTGATAGCTGCACTGGCTATGCCACAACACTGGCTCCAAGTTTTACATTTTGATGAAGTCCAGAGTAACATATCTGTTTTATAATGATGGTATACTGCTGGAAAAAGTTTGCCTATTCCTAGATTGTGAAAAATTTCTCCTATGCTTTTTTGAAGTTTTATCTTTTATGCTTCTGTCTATAATAATTTAAAGTTAAATTTTATATAGTACCTGAGGGGAAAGTGAAGTTTTTTTCTCATGTGCTTACCAAGTTCATTCAGCACTATTTAGGGAAAATATACTTTCCTTATGGAATTCTGTAAAATAAACATTTCTAGGATATAGATTATGAAAGAAATTTTCACAAGTCATAACACAAGTCATAACAGCAGTAGAGCAAAGCCAATTGAACTAGAAGAAAATAAATATCCAAATTAATATACTTACAAACATAGAAACAAAATCTTTAAGAGATTATTAGCAAACAAAAATCTATGTGTGAGAGCAGCAGTTAATACATACAAATTGGATAATAATGCTTAATTACTCAAAACATCCCTTTAATTCCGTGGCACTAAGTGTTACCTAACTTGTCCCTGTGGCATAAAACATGCCCAATTGATATCCCCTTACTTCCCAGCTTACTCTTTTTTTAAAAAATATTTATTTATTTATTTTGACAATCGTCACATAATTAGGGTAAAAAGATTCAAGCACTACAGGAAGATAGGCAAGACAATTAGTTCCGTATTGTTTCTTTAATATATCTGATGTAAAAGGGGATTTTAAGAGAGAAGCCCCACCCAGTCTCCCACCCACCCCAGGTCCCAGATGTGGGGCATGCTCCGAGGGTCTTGCTCAAGTGGTTTTGATAGTTCAACAGTTCTGAATTGCTGCCACTCTCACAACTCCAAGCACATTGAGGTCGTTGGAGAATCCACTGATTGACATAGTCCATCATAGAGTCTCCGTTTGTCCAGTATTTCGCTGCCAACATATGGCTGAGGTGGCTGATTGACTTGTTCTGTCCTCTGTCTTTTGATGGTTAGGGTTCTGAGTCCGGAAGCTCGATTGGGGGGATCCCCAAAGAAACTTTGTGTGAGGTGTCCAGAGACCAGGTTCTTGTACGTTCTAGCAAGCACAGGGCCCGGCACGGTCCATCGCCCCGATCAGCTGGTGGTTGCAATTGCTGGGTTGGTTCTGTTTTCATCCCTGTCTTCCGCTGGAATCAATGGGTGTTTGCTGTCCAGCCTGGTTCTGCCCAGCACATACTTGGCCCTCACATAAACCAGTGTGAGCTGCAACCTAGTCAGAGCGACCCGCAATAACCCCCAACAGGCACACCCCCTACCCTGGTTTGCCAGTATGTGTGGCAGACTAGTCCAGTCTGTCCCACATCCCCTTCTGCTCATACGTGGCAATGGGTATTAAAGCCTTGTTCAATCTAACCATCTCAACTATCCAGCCTTCATGGATGTTGTTGGGTGTCTCTGTCTAGCCACCCCAGCCCCTGTCCTGGTTTTCATGCCCTCCCATGGGGGGGGGGTGGTAACCTAGGAGGGAGGAGCCCACTATTTCCCTCCAAGGCCACTCCCACTCCCAGATTATGCACTCTCCAGGTGGTTCTGTGGTTTAACTTGATAGAACTAACTCCCAGTGCCAACTTCTGCCAACTGATGCTGTGGCTAAGCCCCAACAACCCTCACCCACTCTAATTTATGCTTGCACCAGTAAGAATAATCCGCCCAGCCTGGCTTTTCCCTGATCTGGTCCACATGAGGCACACAGGTGTTGTAGCCCTGCCTAGTCTAGTCTACCCCCATACAGCTCACACTCTCCAGTGGGAGTAGCTGTCCAAGAAGGGAACCACCCCTTATTCCCCTGGCGGTTCTGCCCCCTCCCTTCCTGGTTCTCATGTGTGCTGGTTGGGTGCTGCGGTCACATCTGGCACAGGCAACCTAACCTTGGCATTCCGTGTTGTGTACTGCTTTTGTCACGACCAAACCTGGCTCAACCCACACTCTGTTCTGGTGCTCGGATTTGCCAGTGGATGACATGAACTGATTCAGCCTAGTCTGCCCCCAACCCATGCCAAATGTATGTCAGTGGGACACTTTCCATGTCCTATTCTGGGCTGTTTCCTATC
Organism: Ochotona princeps; assembly: GCF_030435755.1. Taxonomy (NCBI): domain Eukaryota; kingdom Metazoa; phylum Chordata; class Mammalia; order Lagomorpha; family Ochotonidae; genus Ochotona; species Ochotona princeps. Next base: position 27,313,468 of record NC_080839.1, read on the forward strand.
CTGCTTCTTGTGCTTACTTGCAGGGTCTGTGTCCTGCCAGAGGAGTTGCCCAGGCTCCTCCATCAGAACCCCTCTGAGTGCCAGATTTCGCGCACCCAGCTTACTCTTTGAGCTTGTGTCCTACCAACTTTCTCTTTGTTTATTATGATCTGGTCACACTGTGGAGACCATGTTCATAGATGTAAGTCCATCAAATTGGATTCAGGTTCAGCTACCATCTACCTTAGTGGCTTCCATTCCTAGCAGTATGTTAAAATCAACAAGGGAGCTTTACAAAATGGTTAGTGCTTGGACATACTCTAGAAAAATCAAATTTAGGTAATTTCTGATCCTCAAGCCTAAGATCTATTTTGAAAAGCACCCTGAGATGAGGACCCATCTCTGAATTTTGCCTACATCTTGTTATGCCCTGGGACCCAAATCCCCTTTTCCCATTTAGAGTTCTAACTCATCCCACGTTTGCTTTCCTTTTCATTCTGTTTTTAACTGGGAGCCTGTTGGGTATCAGTCACTCCTTGTTTTAATTCAGTGAGTGAAATTCAAGGGTCCTTTGCTCATGAACTTTTAGAAACCCAGAAGGTTCATCTACCGAAGCAGTGCTCAGTGAAGCAAAGCTGATGGAACTCAAATTTCCTAGCACTGTGGCAGTGACAGGTTAGTTACCTGCTTTATTTGCTTTGCTTTTCATCTGTGGTGAGTGGGCCCAAAGAATGAGAATCAAGATCAGCCTTAACTTTTCCAGTGTGCTTACAACTGTTCTCATTCAATAAATCTCATTCTCTAAAATTCCCTCTGTTAACTTTTCTTTCCCTAGTGATCTGGGAGTAGAGGCTAGAGTGTCAGACGAGTGTTCTCATTTTTATATGCAAATAAATCACTTGATTATATTTTTGTCCTTATGTTATCATGAATATTTCAAATGAATTTTATATGGTTCATATTTATGGCTTTGGAGCTATTTCACATTTTGGCTCATTGCCGCCTCATCTGCATATACCATATCTCAGCTGATGTTGATTGGTCTCATTTACATATTCATCATGCTCCTATTTTCAAAGATATTTTGTTATAAACTGACTTTTCTTCCCCTTCCAGTGTTATAATAGCACATAGATGTATTTTTAAATTGCACTCATTTCCATACATAATTTTTCTGGTTACCATAAATCACCACATTGTTACCTACTCACCCCACCCTATTTAGTGTAATCCTCACACTTTATACCAAGCTGACATATGGCTCCAAAGTAATTAAAGACAATGTAAACAGTTTACAGTGCACTTTAGAAAGCCACTTCACATTGTAGAGAATTTCATGGTTTTGTTTTCTCCCCAGCAAGTCTCAAAGCAAGAACAGCAGGTTTGAGGTGGTATTGATGAATGCTAAGCTATGATCACTGGACATTTTATTTTCTATTGCATGTGCTACCAAAAAAGAAAAAAAACACACTTTTCCCTGTTGACCTCTGAGAGAAGCAGAGTGGGCTGGAGTATGCTTAGTTAATGAATGATAAAGTATCACCTATTAGGCTGGGGTGTGCAGTTCCCATCATTCTAAAAGCAGAAACAAAGGAAGAACCAAATTCATCCAATACTCAGTTATTCCAGACATTGTGAATGGATAGTGAAGGGCCTAAACACTTATCAAATAGTTCTCATTAACATTTTTCAGATGGGAGAGATGAGGCTCAGAGAGGTTAAAACATTTGTACAACATGGAGCAAAATTAATGAAAAAAGGAAGTTAAGCTGTATGAATTCAGACCCCTGAAAGGCTAATTCCACAGATACAAGAAATACTCCATTATGGAATATGTATTTCCTTTTTTTTTTTTTTAGCAACTGCTACCTTAGAGAGGGACTTGATCTCTGTAACCCTGTTGTCTCATCTATAAAATTTCACTAATGGTGGTGTTTGCCTCCCATGTGATGAAGAAGATGTGAAAGATAATAAATATGGCAAGTTTTCATGAATGTCTGGGGCACACTAAATCCTTAATACTGTTGACTGCTATGACAATAATTTTAATGAGGATCTTAATAACAGTATATCTTGTGCCTATACAAATTCTGCTTATCTTTCAAAATTTTGAAACCTTCCTTAACCATCCTGGCCACAAAGATCTTTCTCTTCCAGATGACAACAGTACTGATTTTCCTTTTTAACCATTACTTGTTTGCACAGCTCTCAGTGTTTAGTTTCCATTTTTTCCCCCAGAAATAGCTTCTGTAAGTGTTTGTTGGTGTCTGCTACCATATTCCAAGTCCCTGTGTGTGGCTTAGGTCTTCCCACTTAAAAAGACAGAGTCCGTCATGCATGCCAAATTAAGTGGAGAGCATTCTGTTAGCCACAGTGGTTATTCCAGGAATGGTTGAAAATCTTAAGGCCTTCACAGGAAAAAAAAAATATCAGCTCCTTTCCTTTTGAATAGAACACCCCAAATACATTAACCCTAAGATGATATGCTGTTGCCATCTTGTCCTCAAAGATGAGAAGAGGGCTGAAACTAACACAGTGGAAAGGGAATCTGAGAGGGGGGAGAGCACAAGTACCTCGGACTGTGGCTTGAATAGAACTGTTTCTGAAGTCATTTTCCCTCTGAATATCAAGTTAAATGAGCCATTAAATTTCCTTCTTTTCCTTAAACCTGTTGGAGTTTATTTTCTTTTGCTTCTCATAGTAGCAAGAATCCTAGCAAATACAATGCTCATATCCTTTATTTTGCAATACTGTTATACACATTTTTTATCTTGGCTTATATTTTAAGTTATAGCTATATAGCCAACTGTACTATAGCAGATTCTCAGTATGTGTATACCTATCAATTCATACGTTGTTATTGTAATGCATATTATATTTTCCTTTGATACTTGAATCTCTTATCTAGTCTAATTGTTTATCCATTCATTTTTATTCATGCATTTTTCAGATATTTACTGTATTTATCTGACTCTGTGAGGCACATAGATTTTGTATTAAATAAAATAAACATTATGAAACTAACTGTCCCATTGAGTTGTTATGCATAAGATTATCTCATAAAGAAATACAAAATTTCGTTTTTATTTTAAAAATATGTTTATTTGAAAGACAGTTACAGGGACAGGAGGAGGAGAATGAGAGCAAGAAAGAGAGGGAGCAAGAGCTCTTCTCTCTGCTAGTTCATTTTTAAGATGGTTGTACCACCTTGGGGTGGGGTGGGATGCTTCACCTGGACTTCCCTTGTAGATTCAGGGACCCAAGTAATTGGGACATCTGCCACTACTTTCCCAGGTGCATCAGCGGGGAGCGAGAAGGAAAGTGGAACAACTGGGACACTAATATGCACCTATAAAAGATACTGACGTTGCAGGTGGAGGCTTAACATGCCACACTGGTCCCCAAAATTTCTAAAATGATACTCACTCACGGAGACTAATGGTTGATTCATGAGTGTATAGAGTAGGAGGCTTTTCCTGAATTGAGGAAATCAAAGGGGGTTCTCTTCTCTGAATAAGTCACATGACACTGAAGGACAAAGAGGAACCAAGTAAAGGAACAGAGGGAAAGAAGATTCTAGTCAGAAGCACGAGCGTGCGCCAAGGCCTATGATTTGTTGTATATGACAGAAGAGCTAGTTGAGCAAAGACGAGATTGCAAGAGATCTGGCTGCTTAGAGAGGTGCTCCTACTCCTGGTTGTATGAAGGAATCCAGAGTGGAAAGGCATGGAGTGTTTTTTAGTGTGCTTCTGTAGGTGTGGTTGGTGGCACAGATATGGAGGATTACCTGATAGGAATTTAGGATATGCCAGCCCTTGTTTCTGTGCTGAACGTGGTTGGGGTTGAGGAGAGTGCATGCTAGTGGAGGAGGAAGCCCAGGGAGAAGACCGTACAGCCATCCAGGTGGTATGAATGGTTTTGTTCCCTCCAGATGCCACGTGGAAGCTTAGTCCCCAGTGCAGCATTGATAGAGGTATAGTCTTGGGGGAAGTGATGAGGTCATGAGGGCTGTATACAGGGTTTCTTTAAGTTAGTTCACTCTCCTTTGCTCTTCTGCCACGTGAGCACACAACATGTATCACCATTTGCCCTTTTGTGCTGTGAAGATGTTGCCAGAAGGCCATACTGGGTTCCTGCACATTGATTGTGGGCTTCTCAGCCTCCAGAAGGGAGAGAAAGATATGTCTGTTCTTATTAGCCAGTCTGTAGTATTTTGTGTTAGTAGCACAGATGGAATATGACAGCAGAGAGAGATTATGGTGGCTAGATAAAGAGACAAGTGAATAGGTTAGAGGTATGACAAGGATGCAGTATAATAGGATTCGGTGCTATTTAATTTAAAATTAAGTCATACTCAGGAAAGAGCTGGCGTGGATTGGCTCATGCCTCGCTGGGTGGGACACAAAGATTAGTCACTCCTCACCATGGTGTTGAGGATTTTCCTGCACACCCCCCCCAAAAAAATGTTCTGCACCTTAATAGTTGACAAATGTCTTGTTAAAGTTACAAGCCAGTCTAGATTATCCTAAAATGTGCCAAGATTAGCAAAATTATACTTCAACACAACAAATGGCTAAATACTAAAATGAAATAGACACAAGACAGCTGAATGGTACCTTATAGCCATTTTAAGGTATATAGCAGCCGGTCCTGTATATAAACTAAAATTGAAATGTCAATGAGCTAATCATAGGTTGTGGTTAAGAACTTACTTTTTTTTTTTTTAACATACTGGTTACTCAAAACCATGTCAATTCCATAATGTTGCAAATTGTTGTTGATGTTATATTGGGACTCTTAATTGACTGTGATGATATTCTACCAGCTCTAACTTTAGACCAGAAATGGTCTCCCCAAGAAACTGTTCAACCCATCTGGACAATAAGTAGCTGGACTCTATGCTTGGTATACCTTTGCAAGGAAAGAATCTTGATTGAATTTGAACTCTAATACTGCATCAAGGTGGAGGAATCCACCAGGGGGGAGGGGAGGGGCATGGGGACAGGTGGGGGGATTCCCAGAGCCTATGAAACTGTCACATAATGCAAAATAATTAATTAAAAAAAAAAGAAAAAATTAAGTCATACTCCAATCCTGTCTTTAATGAACAATTGTGGAATCTGGAAAAACTTATAGATTCCTTATTTAAAATTATGACCAACTTCTAAAAAGCACCTGAAGAGAGATGGACAGCAACATATGCTGTTTCACTCTGTAAATGTCCTTAATAGCTGGGCTGGCCAGACCAAAGCCATTTGCTTCTAACACAATATATGTCTCATGATGGGAAGGGCTCCATGATTTGAGCCATTAGTGTTGCATCTGAGGTTTTGCCCCATAAGGAACCTGAAATCAGAAGCATGACTGGGACTTGAACCCAGGCATTGTGATATGCAATGTTGAGTGTTTTACGTGGCATCTTAAATGCTGTAGCAAACACCTGCCCCAAGCCTTAAATTCTGAGTACAACCTGATAAATGTGTTGTTAATGCAAAGGCAAAGGCTTAGGATTTGGAAACAGTGTACAGGTTCTAGAAAGTCTCTAAAGAGGAGTAAACGTTTTCTGCCGGAGTCCAGCTCCAGCCGAGAGTTCGGAGCTCGGGAAGGGTGCGTGAGATAGGCGTAGAAAGAAGAAGAAAGAAAGAAAGGAGAGACGGACCACTAGGATTCCTTGATGATTGTGTACCTCGCGAGAAAGCTGTCCGCTTTATTTATACAGAAGCAGTACAAGGTTTTCTTTTAGGGACATTTTGACATAGCTTCAGGGGGGCACAATTTACAACTTCTTGAGAAATGATTGAGGAAGGATCCCACATTCCTTGCTTATCTTGGTTTGCCAGTCTTCATCTGCTCTCCTCAGGTCTGGGCTTTAACCTTGGCGCCACCTGTGACAACCAGACCCCTACCTTGAATTATGTATGGGTTAGTAAGTCCGGGGTCTTGGTCTATGGGGATTACGGGCCATTGGCACTAAAGGCCATTAGGTCAGCTAGCTCACACAGTTTGTTATCTGAACAAGTAAAGCAAGAGTTATAACGGCAGAAAGAATTGTAATTAGCAATGAGCCAAGTTTACTCCATTTAAGTTTCAATTCTGCAATGGACAAGTGAGTGTTTCCAAAGACAATTCTACAAATTGTTTTACCTCAAGACAGGGCATTATCCATTCCAACGTTGCAGCCAAGAATTTCTCAGTAGACAACACATCTTATTCAGTAATACACTCTTACTACAATTCTTATTCTACAACTATCCATCACTTAATGTGAGGAATACATCAAAAGAGAAAAAAAACAAAGATCTAAGACAAAAGGTTCCAAACATTAAGTTCCTCTACAACTGCAGGTTCTACAACCTCATAAGTGATCAAACAATAATCAAAAGTATATCTTTGTGATGTTAGTGAAATCAGCCTATATTTCCTCTAGTTAGAAATTATGAAAGCAGCTAAAGCAACTACAGTTTCTATGTTCTAAAGAGTTGCAAGGACAGGCTAACCCTTAAGATCACAGTAACTATATTTTTTGCCTTAGCAGGATAGCCTTTAGGGTCCCAGTAACAGGATAACTTTTAGGGTCCCAGTAGCTATATTTTTTGTCATGGCAGTTTTAACCCATACTCCCATCATTTCCATTAGTTTGTAAAATTCTTATCAAGTCATTTCCCAGAAAGCATGCTAAATGTCCGGGCCAGATTTTATGGCAATGGGTAGGTACACAATAAGGTGTCTGGCAACAGCATGGGCTTGATTGTACTCCTGTGTGCAGTTAAAGGCCCACTCACCAGGACATTATCAGTAACATTAACTCTTAAGCTCATGTTCGTTGTAAAAGCCATCTCACAGGGGCAGACAATGCCTCAATACAAAATTCTTAGTGGGGTGGTTGAGTGCCCATGCGAAAGGGGGTGAAAACTGCGTCAAGGTGGTCAGAGATGAATCTGCTAGGCCCTGCCAAGTAGCTGGAAGCTCCCTGGGCCCTGCCATGCAGGGAGCTGTTCTCTTCACACCTTTGTGTTATTCACACCTACTGCACGGACCCTGGCAGTTTTCTGTGACTCAAGCATGACTCGATGGAGTAGAATTCTCAATAGAGAGAGCATTTACATAAGAAATGTATGAATATACATTTTGTTCATTTGGTTACTTATGCATTTATTCACCTGCAGCTATTTTTTGATTCTGTGATATGCCAGGCACTGCCCAAAGAACCAGCTGTCACATTCGAAGTAATCAACGTGATGTCTGGTAATGACAGTGTTTGGGGAATGGAAAATTGTCTCTTCTGGTGAGACTGGGATACACAGTGCATGTGGTGGGAGATAAAGGACTTTAATTTTTTGTACCAAGGAATTCATACTAAATTTCTAGAAATGAGTGTCCCTGAGAGGCTTGTCTGCATGGGAGGGTAAGCAATGTGGGACTTGCAGCAGAATGACAGCAAAACTAGAGCCCAGACAAACATGGCACCCTCACACAGCACGTTATAGAAGTGCTAATGGGGCCTGGTGGTGTGGCCTAGCGGCTAAAGTCCTCGCCTTGAAAGCCCCGGGATCCCATATGGGCGCCGGTTCTAATCCCGGCAGCTCCACTTCCCATCCAGCTCCCTGCTTGTGGCCTGGGAAAGCAGGAGAGGACAGCCCAAAGCTTTGGGACCCTGTACCCGCGTGGGAGACCCGGAAGAGGTTCTGGTCCCAGCATCGGATTGGCGCTACCGGCCCGTTGCGGCTCACTTGGGGAGTGAAACATTGGATGGAAGATCTTCCTCTCTGTCTCTTCTCCTCTCTGTATATCTGGCTTTCCAATAATAATAAAATCTTTAAAAAAAAAAAGTGCTAATGAGACCTTGGGTCCCCAAAATGAGAAGATCACCGGTTTCTAGAATATTTTTGGTGGGGAGTCAGTAGGTCTGCAAGGACAAGGAAAATTTAGGACTTTTTTGCTTAGAAATCTGGGCAAATGCTAGAAAGTGGGTACCGTGGGAATATGTAATATTAAAGGATCAAGGTAATGAAATGGTTCTGGATTGCTTAGAGTTCATATACTTGTCGTTCACTGAGGTGTGGATGTTTAGGCGTCTCTGCATATCAAAATAATATCCACAGTTTCAGAAGACAAGCAAGGTTTCAGATGAAGGTTAGGAGCCATTATTTAGTAAGACATTATTTGATGAGTTATGGTTTGGATATAGGGCTGGTAGTTTCATTATTGACACATTGCTACCCTATCTGCTTTGGGTTTGTTAATGAATTACTTTTTGTTTAGACCCCACCACAAAATCTTTGGCGATATCTGTATCTATATACATTCTGCATAGAGATATCTATATACCTATACATATCATATACATGTAGATATCGATATGTCCAATGAATGGCAGAGTGTTGGGAGAAGAAAGGCATGAGAAAGGGGAGGGAAGTGTGGGGAGAAGTGCATGCACACACACACACACTCACACACAGAGAAAATATTTTATCTGCTAGCTCATTCTCAAAATGAGTGCAATAGCTACATCTGGTCCTGGCAGAAGCCAGGAGCTGAGAACTTCATCTTAGAAAAAGATGAGAACAATGAGGGAAACTAGAATGGCTTCACGAATGAGAAATGCCTGAGTTGGACGTTTTGTTTTTTTTATGCAAGAGGCCTGGGTGATGAGTCCCAAAAACCTCTGAAGGGAGGGCAAATTAAGTTAAATGTGGGAGAATTTGCTGTTCTTTTATTTCACTATATCCCTCTTTGAGAAAATCCACTCTGGGGAGAAACCACCAATTGAAACCCATCCAAAAAGAAGAGAGCATTTGTGGTTAAAAAAAAAAAAAAAAAGGACTCTTTTCCAAGGAGTTCGCCGAATTACAGCCATTCCTACCACTTATATGTATTATATACCACTTGTCTGCGGGCATCAATATTGAATAACTCTGGAAAGCTCCTAAAACACAAATCTGAGGACCTAATGTCATTTAAAAGCTAATAGGGTAGGGGGCAGGCCTCATGGGGGTTATGGGGAGTCACCCCAACTAGGCTGCAACTCCAGTGGAGGCAGGCCTGGTGGGAGTTATGGGGAGTCACCCCAACTAGGCTGCAGCTCCCACTGATTTGCGTGAGGGCTGAGTATGAAGTGGACAGGATTGGGCTGGACTACAACACCCACTGGTTCATGTGGATGACAGGGCTGGAAACAGAACTGACCCATTAATTGAAATGACCAGCATGTGCATAAGCTGATTGGGGCGACAGACTGTGCCAGACCCTGTACTGGCAAGCAAACACAAGAATCAGGTCTAGGATCACCTCAGACGAAGTTTCTTTGGAGATCCCTCCAACTGAACTGCTAATCTCAGAACCCCAACCATGAAGGGACTATGTCAGCCAATAGATTTCATCACTATTGGAACAGCGAGATTGGCAGCAATTTAAAACTGTTGAACTATTAAAATGCATGAGCAGGACCCTCGGAGCATACCTCACATCGGGGACCTGGGATGGGTGGGAGACTGGATGGGGCTTTTCCCTTTATTTCTCCCCTGACCCCAGATACAGGGGGAAAAAAATTAGTGTGAAAACAAACAAACAAAAAAAGCTAATCAGATATCAGAGACATTATCTTTGATTGAAAACAGGTATCAGTAGAAAAGAAAATACACTTTGGTCGATGAAAACTCCATTCACTGGGACTTTGGGAGCAACAACTCACACACAGCTAGAGTTGGGATTTACTTGAATTGGCCTTTGCTCATTTCAACAGCCATGATCTGACAGAGGCCACAGTATTGTTTAAGAAGCATGGCTTGCTTGGTGCATTAGTTTGGCTTCTGATCGTGGGCCATTGCCATGGAGACAGTCTTAGTTACTTGAGGACATTCAACCCAGTAGTGTTGGTACATACATTTTCTCCAGGTCCCCAAATCCTGAAAATGCTCCTTTTGGGATGACTCGAAGTCTGGTGAGTACAAACCTCCTGAAAAGACAGTGGATATAAAATATCACAAGCTGCCCAATAATAAGTAACTGAGTACCTAAGGTATATTTTTAAATGAAGAGCTGATATAATACTTTGTGCTTGCCATATTAATAATGGCTGAACTTGCTTTTGCTTTCTCTTCATCTTCACCACGTGACAGTGCATCAACACTCTTGCTTTCCCTTTACCTATGAGGATACTGGAGCTTAAAGAGGATAAGAGACTTATCCAGGCTCATGTGGCTGAAATATGGTCGAGCTGGGTACGAAATGTGCTTGTCTCCACTCTGCATTGCTTCCTCTAATGCAGGAATCTCTTTTTCTTACTCCAATCCCATTAAATCTCTTCCTTGATTGCCATGCTCAGCGGACCTTGTCTCCTATTCCAAAGGGAGAGTGAAAACCACAGCAGAAAACTCCCTCCTGCTATCCCATGGCTCATAGCCCTGCATCACCTGCACCATGGCTTAAACAACACTGCCTTGCTGCCTGTTGTTCAGGTATGTTCCTCTCTGAGTACAACCCTACCTTGTTCACACTAAATCTCTTCCCCTCATGTCTAGTCCCCAGAATGACTACAGTGACTTTTAGTTTGATGCATTTTATTCACTCATGTTCCCTGCTTTACTGGATTTAACTCATCAGCATTAAAAATATTCCATAAATTGTCCCATTTCATACACTTTCTCTTAACCCTGGCTGCTTCCCACTTTTCCCATTTCCTTCTATGTGACATATGTGTCTCACACCTGCCTCAACATTTCTGTCATTGACTCATAACCTCAGTCAAAGAAAGATCCAAGGTATTTATGAAAGCCATCTGCCCAGGGGTTTCTTCCCCTCCACTCTCATCTTCACCCCAGTTTTGACCGTTCTCTGTTCATCTGGTCTGACAATAACCTCTTGCTAGTCCTTGCACATGCTGAGTTCCTTTGTGTCTCAAATTTCTACATCATCAGTTATCTCTTTCTGGAACTTTCCTCTCCCAGGTATCCTCCTAGATTGCCTCAGCTTCAATTGCCCAAATGTCACTTTTTCTGTGAGGTTTTCCATAACTACACTCTTGACAATGACCATCTCCCTAACTTGATTCCTGTCCTCTTTTCCTAAAGAGGATTTATCATAGCATGTCAGAATACATTCTATTTATTTATTTAGCTGTGGTTTCATACATTTCCTTGTGTTTCCCCCTTTAATAAAGCACATTCCACCATACAGGAATTTTTGCTTGACTTGTTGCTGCTATGTACCAAATACCCAGAATAGCATTTGGTACATGACAGGTAGGCAATAAAACATTTGTTATCACAAAGTCTGAAATACCTAAACTTGAGGGTAAAACCCCGAGGGACTCTTTAGGATTCTCAACAATAATAATATTCTTTCTCCTGGCATTTTCTGGTACTGTAATTGGTTATATTGTTATTTTAATCACGTTAGCCCCTTACAATTAAGCAGGAATTATAATGACATCCTGTGGACTTGGATAGTTGCAAGAACACTTCACTTCTTTAGTCTCTTACTGCTTTCTAGCTAGGTGAAATTCCTGTTTCAGATGTGAGCTGTTCCTCAGGCACATACATCTTTTACATTGCATCTAGCTTCCTTCTGTTGGGGAATTATGGGAGAGGGTCTTGTATGCCGTCTGGCTCCGGAGGAGTTTATATGCTTGTTGAGAAAGCAAAACCAGAAACTTTGGGGCTGCCAGAAAGTAATTGTGTGGTAAAGTTAATCTAGTAGGTATAGTTGTACAAAGATTAACAGAAAAAATTCCCAAGTATGCAAATCTACAAAAGAGATGTTCTGAGCGTGGGTGAAGTTTGAACTTACATTATAGTTATGCAAAGTGTTTGTGTCTATAAAACCATTTAAATAAGTGATGGCATAATTAAAGCTTGAATGTATCAGATTTAGCAGAGAATCTACTACTGGAATGCTCACCTAATAACCAAGGTTAGTTTACACTCCATTAACTGTACTCACTTAACCTTAGTTAACATATGTAAGTTCCTTTTGTTCCTATTAATTACAAGACCCAAGGTGAGAAATAATCCAGTAAAAGCAGTAATGTGGCTTTGAGCTATTCAAGCAGCCTAAAAGTTTTAAGGGAATTGAAGTATTGAAGTAAAATGTTCATTAACTAAATGACCAGAGAATCATGTTTTAAACAGTTTCAAGAACAACTTGTATTAAGTGATTCAAATTTGGTAATGTAAGTAGTTCTTTCTTGAAGAAATTTCCTGAAACATGATAAGCAAGATAATCTGAAGATACTTCCACTAAAGCTTTTAAAGATGGATGAGGAATTCCCCTGGACCCAAAGCAAAGTGACTGAATGGAAGAGGTTACCCTAGCAGTGGCAAATGGAATCCAATGAGGGTAAACTGGAGTCAAGGTGCCTAGGTGGGGTTTCTGGTCTGATTAGCCCAGAAATTTGTATTTTGATGCCAAACGGGCACAGAAGACAAGACCCAGAAAATGGCATGCACAGGTGCTTCTGGCTGCCTTCCTCCTTCCCTTTCTACCTCCTTCCCTCCTTCCCCCACTGTTCATGTGTTCATTTCTCCTTGCTTTCCTTCCTGTCTTCTTCTTTCCTCTTTCCTCTCTTCCTTTCTTCCCTTTGTTTCTGTCATCCCTTGATATTCTAGGGAAAAAAGGTATGAGAAATGAATGGCAGTCAATTATTTTAGTGATATCCTATGTAGCTATCACTAAAACTTTAATAAGACAATGGAAAAAAATTAAATCCACTTCCAGATACCTATGATTTAATACTGCAGACCCACAGAAGAAAATATATTGGATATGCACAGCGAGAAAAACATTTTCAAAGAAAAATTGGAAAAATTAAAAAATATGTTTTAATATTAGATCAAATAATTGCTGGTTTAGTTATGTATTTAGGAAATAGGTGAGGTAAAAATAAAACCACTTTTGGACAAGGTTAACTATTACTAAACTTTTAGCAAAATGATTTCTTTAGTGAAAACTTGTATCCAGTAGGAAGATACTGAAAAACATGAAGGAATAGTGAAAAGAGAAATTAGTATTCTTTATTGAATAGGTGAGTTTTCATAATAACTATAGAATCAATAAGGAACTTTAAAATATATTGACCAAGTACTAAATCACAAAGCAAATTAATGTAAAAACAAATCATGTGTGTTTTTTGAGAGACTTGTGACCAAGTTAGCTAGCAATCAGTAGTAAGATAGTTAATCCCTCTCCCAATTCACATCCACTCAATCGGATAAGCAAAAGTGAAGCAAAGCAAACCCAAAGAAAATAAACCCCCTTTTAAGTAATACATAAGTCAGAAATATATAAATTTTTGAACTATAATAAAAATAAAATGAATCAAACTTCTGAGATTAGCTAAACTGCTCACCTTATAAAGAAATTTATAGCTTTAAATTATTATACCAGAAAAGGAAACAAAATGATGGAAAATGACTATATCAATGTGCTACATTTCCAACACAAACTCAATAAAAAGCAAAGGGATTGTAGAAACAGATAATTATAAAGCTATTATTTCTTATTACATTTATGTGCATAATGTTAAGTAAAACTAAAAGCAGTTTAAAAGGGAAAATGTGGTGCCCGGTGTGGTAGCCTAGCGGCCAAAGTCCTCTCCTTGCATGCACTGGAATCCCATATGGGTGCTGGTTTTAATCCCGGTGGCCTCCTTCCCATCCAGCCCCCTGCTTGTGGCCTTGGAACTCTGCACCCACGTGGGAGACCTGGAAGAGGCTCCAGGTTCCTGACTTTGGATTGGCTCAGCTCCTGCCATTGTGGCTGCTTGGGGAATGAATCAACAGACAGAAGATCTTCCTCTCTGTATATCTGATTTTCCAATAAAAGTAAAATAAAAATCTGAAAAGAAAAAGAGGGAGCATTTGGCCTTGCAAGAATGTAGATAGAGATGTTTTAGTTGATAAACACTCTTCCTCTCTCTGGAACTCTGTTTTTCAAATAAATCTTAAAAAGTAAGAAGTGCATGTTCAGTAAATATAGATTTTTTTTAATTTTAAAAAGTATTTTCAGTCCAATTGGCCAGTACAGTGGCTTATCATACTACTCTGCTTACACTAGCAGCATGCCATTGGGTGCCAGTTCTAGTCCCAGCCATTCCAATTCTGATCTATGTATGAATTGAAAAGCAGATGAAGATGGCTCAAGTCTTTGGCCCTGCACCCACCTGAAAGACCCAGAAGCAGCTCCTGACTCCTGGCTTCAGCTCAGCTCAGCTCTGGCTGTTGTGGCCATTTGGGGATTAAACCAACAGATGGAAGATCCATCTCTTTGTCTCTCTTTTAATCTGTAAAACTGCCTTCCAATTAAAAATAAATAATTAAAAAAAAAATATTTTCTGTCCACAGTTGGTTAAATCTTAGGGTAAAGAAACCAAAAACATGCAAGTCCAAGTGCTCAGAGTTGTCAGTGTTTGTCTGACATTTGCTGACATTTGAGATATAAGGAGAGAGAGCTTCAATCTCCTGGTTCACTACCCAAATGTTCACAGGGCTGTTCTAAGCCAAAGTCAGGAGCCAGGAAGTCCAGGAAGATCTCCCACACTGGTGGCAGAAACCCAAGTACATGGACCATCCTCTCTTGCCTCCCAACACATTAGCAGGAAACTGGATTGGGAGCTTGGGCTCAAGCCAGGAACTCCAAGATGGGATGCAGGCATCACAGTTTATCACAAGCAGAACCATAGCTTGCTATGCCAAAATGTCTGTCTCCGATAAATTGTCTTGACAGTAAAGCAGTCTGATTACTTGGAAATCAGCTGGAAGGTGACTAACCTCTCTACCTATACACATACAACCATCTGTAAAACTAGAAGCAAAGAAAAACAAACCAGATCTGAACAAACCACCCTTTAAAGTCATACATGAATCAGAAGAGAAATTATAATTAGACATTTTACTAGAACTGAAATATAGTGAAAATATAATAGAGCAGACCTATGAGATATTGCTAAACTGCTACTTACAGAGAAATTTAAAATTTTAATTGTTATGTTATAAAGCAAAGATTAAATGAGATAATAAAAGATATTAAAAGCTTCATTACATATTAGGCATTGTGTTGGATGATTTTCCCCAAGTACTATTCTGCCTGCGTTTAAGGGAGGCTAGTCTTGAAGTTTTGGTATCTGGTAAATTAGATGAATTGAATGTATTTCAACTTAATGATATTTTCAGCTTATAATGGACTTATTGGAACATTTATAGCATTGTAAGTTGGGAAACATTAGTATAGATACTGTTTAAGTTTATACATGTTATTTCAGAATTAAAAGGTCAATAATTTGCTGAAACTTAACTGCTAAAATGGATAACATTTCTTAAGCTAGTAAAAAGTTTACTTTAAAGTTTCAAGAACCCTTATAGTTTTAACATTAAAATGATACTTATTATAGACAACTACATTTCTTTCAGTATTTATTTCTACTTATGTTTATAAGCTTCATCATGGAAGTTTTGTTTTAACCAACAACCTTCTGATGATTGTTACAGCTTCATTGACCTAGTTTTGAGTCATTCAAAAGGTGTCTGCAGATTTCCTTTACATCAGGATTGGACAAAAAGACATTCTCAGTGAGTTTGTGTATTAGAAAAGAAGTAAAGGATAATTTTACAGATTAATACACAGTGCAACACTTAAGTTTGCATTGAGAGGGAACTGATGGCGAGTACATAAGAAAATAACAAAGAAAGCAGCAGAAATAAATTAAAATAATGATGGAATTGACAAACCCCAAAGCTAACCTTTTAAAAGATGAATAAAATAGAACCTATGTTCATTCTGAACTAGAGTAGAAGATGAACAATGAGAGGCATGAAAAATGATACTTAACTGCAGATGTAAAAGGTTGTAAATTAAAAAACTCTACAAATAATTTTATAGCATTATATTTGAAAAATGAAGCAATATGGAGAATCTTTGTAGAAATATAATCACAAAAACTGCCTCAGGAAGACAGAAAACGGGATAGATCTGTATTAACAGATTGGGTTGGTAGTTTAAAAGATGCACAGTTGACAAGGTCAGCAACTATTCTAACGCTTAAAATAAATTTTATCTCTTAACAGAATAGTAAAAGAGGAAAGTGATCTCCAATCCATTTTATGGAGCTGATATAAAAAAATCAGAGAGACAATAAAATAATACATTAAATAAATTTAAGCCAATCTTAGCAGTTAATATAAAAGGAAAATATGAAAGAATATAATGAGCATGCTTACCCAGTAGTCTAAATAAACATTATATGATTAGTATTTTGAGTTTATTTCACAATTCAAGGGTTGCTAAATTAAAAGAAAAAAAGTCTCCATAAAAAGAAATAAAAAGAAAAATCCCACATGGTTTTCTTAATTGGAATTGAAAATGTAATTTACCATACTTGAAACCTATTTATAAGGCATTTTGACAAAGGAGAAAAAAGGAATATTCTTTATTTGCTAAGGAGTAAAATCTAGCAAACACTAAAATAAATATCATGTCCAGTGGTGAACTATTAGGCAAATTTCAGTGAAAATTAGCATGAGTCTAAGATGATTGACATTATTTCTCTTCAATATTATGCCAAATGCTCTGGTTTATGGATTAGAAGGAAAGAAAAAGCATGCAACAGGAATACTAGTATAACAATGATATTATCTATAGAAAACATAATTGTCTATATGCATACAAAGAAACTTTGTAACCAGTCTAAGAGATTACTAGTAGAACTAGTGAGAAAGCTTAACAAGGATAGTTATATTTTTAGTGCATAAAATTATTTGCATTCTTAAATACTAATACTTCCAGATTGTTTTAAGATATATTAATTATAATAGATATAAAGCTTATATAATACCAATAATTTTAAAAGCCATTTGGTACCAGGTATTATTTATGAAGATACAAATACCTTTTGAGCAAATTATTTCATGTCTCTTTCACACTTGCAGTCAAAGACAGGTAAAAGGTTAATGACTACAGTATCATTCTGGACAGAACTCAAATGTCAGTGAACAGGTATATGAATGAATAGTGATATACTGTACTGTGTGTCACAATGCCAAGTTGTGGAGCAGTGAAAAGAAGTGAACAGAGTACAGCTGTGTGCAGCCATCTAAATAAACCCCTAAAGCATAATGAGAACGGGTGTGTGATGAATGCACACATGTGATGTATAATCTAATTTTAAAGCACAACATAATGAAAAATAATATAGCATTTTGTTTTTGTATTAATCATGCCTTTTTATTCTGGGGTTTGTGTGTGTGTGTGCTTTGATATCTTGGAATTTTATAGGTTTCAGAAACTGTCCCACACAAAGGTAGCTAAATCCTGGAGATAGCAAACCATGGCCTTTACACCTTTCAAATGCAAACCAACTAATCCATGGTGCTTCATCCTGACCACATTTTTTTTTTTTTTAATAATGGTTATTAGACTAGGCTGACTATTCCCTAGCTATAGGACCATTTACTAGACAATTAGGGACAGCTCTAATACCCTGCAAGTCTGTTGAGGTTCCTCATAGAAGCCAGTTTCAACCTGTTCACCACCTGTCCCTGTGCAATCCATAGTAAGATCCTTCCTGCATTTTCCCCTCATTTCCTCTGTCTTGTGCCTGACCCCGGTGCTTCACTGTCTGTGTGTCTTTCCTGCCATGAGGTGGTCTTCTCTCGGATCTCAGATTGTCATTTCCATGGCAGTTGTCTCCTGGTCTGTAGGCCTCACCAAACACGAAAAATAATGTCAGTATGTTGGAACATATTCAAAGAAGGGTATGTATTTACAAAAACAAAAGAAACTTTGGGAATGACTGACACCAAAATTGGTGTAGTATTTACATCTGTGAGAAGAGGAAAGGGATTGGTACATGGCTGTATTTTTTTTTATTTTTAAAGAACTGAAAAATTATGATGTAGTGTTAAGTTTTGGCAAAGTTGAGTGGTGTCTTCCCAGTATTTTTTATTCTATACACATAATTCTTGAACTATTTCATATCAATTTTTCAAGATTGAAGTTGTTGCCAGGCTCTATCTCAAGCATCATTTGTTTATTTGTTTGCAGACAGAGTTGCTTGAAAGTATCACAACCTTCTTGTCAGAGGACACCTTTATTCGCCCTCTGTAAGGGAGTCAAGTAACCAAATAATTTCTGTAAGAATGCAGAATTCACCAAGAAGAAAATTGTCTTGATTATATTTCATGTTATTTAATGTTCCTTCTATTATAAATGGGGTGGGTGGGCTTTACATTTTTCTTTCCCTGAAATTGGAAAGCTTTAGGATTCCCTTGAACTTCATCACTGTTAGAAGCAATTCATATCTTGAGCAGCCCATTCACCCTTGGCCAAATTTAATTTCCCTTTCTTGCTTAGAGGAGAATGGTTTTAAAGATTCCATAAAAAGCTTTCTGGCAGCCTGGAAAATAGCCAATATTCTTTTTGAGAAAGCTGCCTTTTTATGGTGGCCCAAGTGTAAATGACACTGGGCTCTGTGTTCTTTGAATTTCACACAAGTTTAAAAATTAAAGTGAGAACAGCTTGGGAAAGGATAAAAAGTAAAGAAATCGACCAACTTCCTGACCTCAAAATGCCAAGAGTATTTTCTGCTTGACACTCTTGAGGTCAAACTTGTACCCCAATTTACTTTCTGGGATTGTATGTAGGCAAATCACCCAAGGAGGTGGATGGAACTTTAAGCAAGTCGGATCAGAAAAACATAGAATCAAACCAGAATTAGTTGTTTACTCACTCTCCCCAGTGAACACCTCATTTTCATGATCTTTGGGCATCTGATTCGTTGTATGTCTTACATTGTTACACATGGATTTTGAAGCCAGCTGGAGGCAGGAGAGCCAGTTGTTAGGTAGGAAGATGTGGGCTTCACATACAACCGACCTTAAATATTGTTACCAATCAAAAACTCCTTCTTTGCATTTTTAAAATCAGTCCTAACTGCCTGGCATACTAAAACAAATGCAATCATCTCAAAGCTTTATGTGAGGTGCTGAGTCACTGTGAAATGCAGAGAAATTGGTCCAGGCAGCTAACATCCAACCTTCATTCAGGACATGTAGGTAACTGCCAAAGATTCTGGTGGGATTGTATGGACTCTCAGTGAGAGTTTCTTGGGAGAGAGTTTCAAGTTTTGTCTGTGATCTCTTATGTGGTGTGGGATGGATGCAAATGTGTGTGATTAGAAGGGGTTTTGGGAAAACAAAAGAATTAATGCGCATGTGTACAATTTGGAGGACCTTCTAGGATTTGATTTTTTTTTTTTAAAAAAGATTTTATTATTATTGGAAAGCCGGATATACAGAGAGGAGGAGAGACAGAGAGGAAGATCTTCCATCCGATGTTTCACTCCCCAAGTGAGCCGCAATGGGCCAGTGCGCACCAATCCGATGCTGGGACCAGAACCTCTTCCGGGTCTCCCACGCGGGTGCAGGGTCCCAAAGCTTTGGGCTGTCCTCAACTGCTTTCCCAGGCCACAAGCAGGGAGCTGGATGGGAAGTGGAGCTGCTGGGACTAGAACCGGCGCCCATATGGGATCCCGGGGCTTTCAAGGCGAGGACTTTAGCCGCTAGGCCACGCTGCCGGGCTCATAGGATTTGATTTCTAAAGGTAAAAATTGTCCCAGTGCTTTGCAAGGGAGTTGGGAGATACTTGTGGTCTCTCTTGGAAGACTGTGTAGATTCCCCAGTGCACCAGATGTGGGCCCAGCCAAAGGGAGCTCGTTATTCTGAAAAAAAAAAAAAAAATGGACCTGGTGCTCAAAAAGAAGCTATGTTGTAGACTTCTGGAAGTTGATGAAAGAAGTGCTGTTGCTTATAATAGGAAGTACAAAGAGAAGGAAGTCTACAGTGTGAGTGTTCCGGCCCAGGCCACAGGAACTTCCAGGAGAGTAAAAATTAACATTTGGAAGTCT
Organism: Ochotona princeps; assembly: GCF_030435755.1. Taxonomy (NCBI): domain Eukaryota; kingdom Metazoa; phylum Chordata; class Mammalia; order Lagomorpha; family Ochotonidae; genus Ochotona; species Ochotona princeps. The sequence goes on from NC_080839.1 coordinate 27,333,341, forward strand.
GTCACAGCGAAAGGGTTCAAAAGTCAGTGGTCCCCTGATGCTGTTCAATCCAGTTCCTTTATCTTTATCCTTCTCGGGCCCAACCCATGGGAGGAGGAAGCACAATATTGAAGAGAAAAGGAAGCCACCCTGTCCTACCAGTTGTGGGTTTCCAGACCTGAAGGAGGTGTACTAGGCTGGAAGAGAGAAGTTTTAGATGGGCTGAAAAGTGGAGCTTTAGTATTAGACAATGTGGTCTAGTCATGAGACTAGAACCGTTATGGTACCTGCTCACAATTTCATTTGTGGTATGGAAAAAAAAATGAGTCAACAGAGTAGATTTCTCTCTATTTTGATGAATAAATTATGATTTTTAGAGTTGATATAAACATTCTGCAAGTTGTCCTTTGTCATGTTCACCTATGGGACAGAGTTACGTATTCAGGTGTAGAAGGATTGGAAAAGCATGGAAGGCACATTTGTTCCTACTCTTCCAATCCTGCCTCTTATTTTAACTCTCATTTACACGGGTTGTTGATAAACAATTTAGGATAGAGTGGACAATTTGTTTTTCTTTACCCTTTGCCATTGTATGAAATGTCCAAGAATATTTTCAAGTCAGGGCCCAGCCGTAGTTTTGTGGTTTTTTTTTTTTTTTTTTTTTTTTTTTAATGCCAGAATAGTTGGCTGAAGGAGAGGAGATTCAATTGTCTCAATCTTCAGTCCCCAGTAGGTCTTTTTTTTACCCAAAATTCCAGGTGATATGTCTTATGTAGACACTCGTACAGCCAGTGTGTAAATTTACAATTCCAGGATCTTTTGTTTAGGAGAAGGCTATGCTTCGAAGATAGAAGTTCACAAGACAGGCACCTCTCCAAGCCCACTCCAGTCACACTGCACTGTCCTCTGTGTCTCTGTTGCTTCCTTTCCACAACCTTTCCAGGGTGGTAGTTCTTTACTTTAATCATCTCCCAGTGAACACGTGCTTTCTAATAGCTCTTTTGAATCTGCTTGTCTTTTTAGTTCCACTTGTGTCCCCTTATCTCAACATCTGTGCTAGGCTGATAAAAGGATGCTGGCACTGTTGCTTACTATATATCACTCCTGACTTTGTACAAGCTTTGCATTAAGGTTGTGAGATGTGTCTTCCTGCCTCCCTTGTCCCCATCTGCAATAACCTGCTGCCTGTGAGATTGTTCTTCACCGCTTTTTTTTAAATCAGCTGCTCACTTTGGTCTTTTTACTTGAATGTGCCACACGATTTATATATTATTAATATATGAAAAGTCAGGACAAAGAAGCAACATGTTGAAGAGAAAATAACACTATAGTCAAAAATCAGCAGCCTGAGCTCTGGTTGTTTATCTGCTACAGGATACACAAGTGAGTGGGCAAAGTCAGGCCCTGCCTGCAACCTGCAGAGTCTAGCCCAGATAACCCTAGGCTCTTTAAGATAAAAGCACAATGTGATCTTGTAGTAGAATTTAATTCAAGCACTCTCCCATTTCAGTCTTACTCTAATTAGTGTAAAAGATATAATTGGCTGTTATGTGCTCAGCACAGAATAGGGCCTATTCCCCAGGGATTACTGAATACCAGCAAGTTCTATCATTATTCTGCTCACAGTCAACATTAATTGAGCCGGTCCCTCCCTTTCTATCGCTCTATCATCACCCGGACAGACAAACCTCCTTGTCTACAGCCTTGGCAGTGACTTAGTAAGTTCTTTTCTGGTGGCCAGTGTCCAATCTTCCTTATCTGCCTTGATCAGAATCCTTTGCCCAGTGATTGCCACTCTGCCTCTCAAAAGCAGGAAAAAACAAAAGCCAACAAAAATTGGAAACATATAAAGCCCCATCAATGGCTCACATTGTTACTGAAAACTTCACCTGATTTGTAATCCACTGGAGGTATTCTACAGTTTGCCTCCACTTTGGGGTGAAAGTTTTACTACTTCCTGTGTTTAACCTCAACTCTTGCCATGTTACTACAATTTACTGACTTGTGTTGTATCTGGACTAAAATCCAATGAGACTAGATACATCTCCATAAGAAATGGGAAGGTTTCATACAGTGGAACTAGTTTTGATTCCAAAAGGTTTATTCAGTGTTTTGAGTATTTAAGATGTTACAAGTACATGTACATGTGGGATGATATTCACACCAGCAATTGTTCAGAGTTTGATATTGGAGTTTGTCAAACTCTAAATAAATAATTTCAACCACACCAATTAGTTTTATTCAGAACATCTCCTAGAGTGAACTGGAATTTTCAAATGTGAATCTAGCTCTCTAAGAATTAAATATGGATTTGGGGATGACTTCTAGGGATGTAGGCAAGTAGTGGATAGGTAATCTGAACTGCAAATTATTGGCTCATGAATGGAATCCAGCCCAGGGCATTTTGTTTTGGTTGTATTTGACATTTGAATTCATTGTCAGCACTTGAAATTGGGAGAGTTCATTGAAAATTGTAGATTTATGAGGCTTCTATTGAAGATACTGAAGATTTACTTATGGGGGGGGAGCTGCATTATTACATAATCATAATAGGCTACAGTTGAATAATGGGTGATGCCTTAGATATCACAAAAACTACCAGTGTTAGAGTGCTTGCCAGCTTTTTGGTCTTTTGTCTGAAGACTGAGTTTAGGGTTTCTGGAACCCTAAAATCTTCAGTCTGGTATCTGCAGTCAAAATGGGTTTGAGTCCTATAGAAGTCAATTTTGAAGGCTCTTTAGATAAGGTTTGATACATATTCAAGGTTGAGAACCCCTACTTTAGTAAAATGGACAAAGATCCAGCAACAAGCTGCTTTACTCATATGTGGTGAGTTGGCAATCACCTGTGAGCACAGAAAGTTTTTCAAAGTTCAGTCCTGTGTCAAATATCGCTTCTTTCAATACATGTTGCAAGCCTAATTTAGGCAGTTTTACGTAGTTTGAGAAGGGTGAGAGAACTAGATCAATGCCTTATTGTACTATGAATCATTGCAAAAATACAAAGGAGGGCTGGTATTTGGAGTGGCTGGTAGGGCTGCCTACGATGCTGGTATCCCATCTGGGTAGTAGTCTGGCTACTCCACTTCTGATCCAGATCCATGCTCATGGTCTGGGCATAGCAGCAGCAGAAGGCCTGAGAGTTTGGGCTTCTGCTACCCATGTAAGAGACCCAGATAAAGCTCCTGGCTTCAGCATGCCCTGGCCTTGTTGGGGTCAACTGGGGAGTGAACAAGTAGATGGAGGATCAATCTCTCTGTCATTCAGTCACTCACTCACTTACTCTCTCTAACACATACTCTCTCTCTCTCACTTGCTCACTCTGTAACTCTGATTTTCAAATAAACAAATCTTAAAAATACACAGGTCAGTAGTATATGTGTACCTGTTTACCTTACCCTGGAGTTTCCTTCTGTTTTTTGTTTTTTTTTAATCAATGGAACTTACATTTTTGAATAAATAGGGCTGGATCTAAATGGAGGTGTTCCCAAGATGCATGGTGCACTGAATTAAGGTAGTGTATTATCATATTCAAAAGGGGAACACTGGCAGAAGTAAAACTTCAAGCTAGAAATGAGAACCCAAGATAAAGAACTGGAAGCAGATACTGAGAGACTCGGTGTCCATTTGTTCTTTTGATGGATATTTACCGTATTCTCATTGTAAGCATTGATGACATAATGGTGAAAAAGACAAATGTGCTTTTCCTAATGAGCTTGTGTTTTAGCTAGGGAAATATGCAGTGAGAAGTAGTTTTCAAGAAGCAGGTATAATCATAGGATCACTTGAATAAAAAGGTTGATTTGTGTGTGAAGCAACAAGGATAGAGAAGAAAAATTTCTTCAAAATTTGGATAAAAAGTTGAAAAAATAAATTATACCTTCCAAAGGTTAAAAATAGTGTACTCATACATGTGCACAGAAAGATAGAGAGAGGAAGGAAAGGGAAACGAAGGTAAGAGAACTGACAATGCAATTACAAAATTATTTACTAAGGATTGACTAACTTAAACACATTATCTAATGTTCTAGGGAAAATAGTAGTGATGAAAGCATGTTTCCTTCCACACCAAGTTTAAATTTGTGTATCTAACTGTTTCATCCCTCTGAAATTTAAGTAGAATTTCTCTCTCCAAAACTCCTGCAATTGTTTAAACTCCCTGAATAGACAACTTCATGGAATAGATTTCGTGGAACAAACAACTGTACTGTGTCCACTTATAGATGAGGACATAGAATTAAGAATGGATTGGTAACAAACATAGGGCACAGCTAGGAAGAGGTAGATTTGGTTTTAAAGTTAAGTGTGGTCCCAAGTCCCTGTTAACAAGTCTGCATGTATGTCTGCACACAGATAATACAAAGGGATGAATATGAGATGTAGGGCTGGCAACGTTTCAGTGAGGACAAGTGGGATGAAGGATAACAAAAGAGATCCATAGCTTTCATGTGTCTTTCAAAAACAGGACCAGTCAAGCTAATCCAAAATGGAAATGGCAATCTACTGAGGTTGTTCTGGGAATCTGGGGAAACAAAAAAGAAACTGTATAGAGCAACTCAATTCATACTAGATAAGATTTGCAATCAAACCAAATGTCCCTCAACTGATGACTACATAAAGAAATTGTGGAACATATATTTGGTGGAATACTACTTAGATGCAAAAAAAGAATAAAATCTCGTATTTTTCATAAAAATAGTTGCAATGGGAGACTATTTCTTGGAATAAGCTAGTCCTGAAAAGATAAATACAATTTTTTTCTGATTTGTTGCAACTAATGGATAGAAAACAAAAAGCAATATCTATGAGTGAAATTGACATTTTGAAATTTGATTATTAATGATAGTTCTTGTAGTTTCTCTACTTACTACTAGTCGAATTCTTTGTTTAGTGGAGGATTAAACTTGCAACTATAAATTGAAAGTATGTCAATATGAAAATTAAAAATAAGGGGGTGGTGGTATAGTTTATGTTCTTAAAACTGTATATATGAACTGCATGAAATTTATTCCTTTTATGTACATTTAAAAGAAGGTGAAAAAAATTGTAAGAAATTTCTCAGAGGGCCATTCTTTGATCAGATTCAGAACTTTAGTGCTAATGTAGTTGTCAGGTCTGGGAATTCAGGGTTGCCTTTACTTAATCTGTGAGAGTGAATAAACAGAATCCCACTTTAATGATGCTCCACCATCTTGGACAGTGTGATAAAGTGGCAAATACATTATGCCCTCAAAGCAGTTCTCTTGGTCCCTTTGGTTAATGTCAAGCTGATTTAAGTGTGATTTTTATTGACAACACTTAGCTCCAGATGCCATAATGAAGGGTGTTTGTCACATAAAGGTCAGTTTGGGGGCTACTTCTGCTTAGATGCAGGAGGATTAACTAAGGATCAACTCCATTCTAGAATCAATGGGCTTCCCTGACTGACAGTCAATGAAAATGACACCAAAAGAAAGGCTGATCATTGCTCCACAAATCACAGATAAATTTAGGTCTTTTATAATGCACTTAAACCAATTTCCGTTTTCAATTTAGAAGTTTCACACATTTAATCAGAAAACATATGCACAGGATAATTAGCTTTTACTGACTGTGTAAAATGCAAATGTTGAGTGTTCAAATGAGCTCTGCTAGACACAAGAACAAATACATAAAACTATTTAGAATAGATCCAGATAAAAGCAAACAGGACGTACTGTTCAGAATGTAACCCTAAGTTAAAATTCACTTCTAGGGTACTGAATATATCATTTATTGTAAGACCCTGAACAAGGATGATTTATTTAATTTTTAATCTTGTGGTGATAACTTGCTAACTTTACCTAACCTTTAAGAGCCACATGTATTTTGACAGGTAAAGATTCCTTGAAAAATTCCATTTCCCCTGTTGTGATGGAACCACAGCGTTTTCTTAGCATCGTGTCATATGAATATGGCCTAGAGATTTTATCAGAAATGAAGATAAATAGCTCTGTTTTGCATTAGAAGAACACAAAAATAATATCAAGCACACATTTTGCTTCTCCTGTTACTAATGGAGAGCATAGGGTCAGGTCCTGCATATATAACACTCAAGTTGAAATGGAGGGAAGACTTGTTAGCCTTTTATGATGCTTAGTTTGTAGAATTTAATAGCCATGGCAAATAGAAACACAAGAACTGCTCATTAAAGCAGCTGAAATCTATAAATGGTCATCTCTTGAGTGTGTATGTGTCACAAAGCAACAGCTCTTTCAGACTCTGATATGATGAAGATATAATAATATTGATAACTTGCATTTAACAAAGAACACATGCTTCCAGTTTCCAGAAAAACAGGGTTATATTTCACAGTACTCTAAGAATGAGACAGATATCTCAAGTGCTGACATTTTCTATTTTGACAACATTCATTAATCCAAGAAATAAATGTTCCTGTGAAGAAGGGGTCTCTGCATTAACTGAGCTGAAATGCCATGGAAAGGGGTTGTATCTTCTCTAGGCTTTCCAACTCTGAACTGGACAAAGCCCACAAATCCCAGCTGGGGGAGATACAGACCAGTGGAATGGCCTTAGTTATAGCTACAGGGAAGAGAAAATAGGAAAAATGAACTTGTGCCTGCCATCAACAGTCTTATTTAAAGCCATTCACTACAAGATCTCAGATTGGTTCTCACCACGTTAACAAAGGCATCCTGTTAAAAGCAACAAACAGGAGCTGGCCCAAAAGCTCAACTGTCTAATCCTCTATGTTGCAATGCTGACATCCCATATGGGCACTGGTTCCTGTCCTGGTTGCTCCTCTTTTCATCCAGCTCCCTGCTTGTGGGCTAGGAAAGCAACAAAGGATGGGCCAAAACCTTGGGACCCTGAAACCATGTGGGAGATGTTCCTCACCAGCTTGTCTCTGGTAATTCTTGTGGCCGAAGACCTCCATCTGCCTCAACCTTGGTGACCACAGGGCCTGCTGGCAGGCCCCGACCCCAAGATGTGTATGCCTTGACGATTTTCTTACGTGTTTATTTGTCATTCCTTAATCCTAGATGGTGAAGTTTAAGGCTGCATTGGTTAAGATATTTTTTTCTTGTTTTATTTATGTTAACTTTTGAGAGCTCTTTATATATTCTAGATATGAGTCTTTTCTTAGATATAGGGCTTGCAAACATTTTCTCCTAAACTGTAATTTGTCTTTAATTCTCTTAACTAGCTTACATGGCATGAAAACCTTTTCATTTTGATACAGTTCACTTTTTTTAGTTTTCTTTTATGGGTTGTGCTTTTAATGTCATGTCTCATTGCTTTATGACAGGTCATGGAGACTTGATTTCAAAAGTTTTATAATGTTATGCTTTATATTTAGATTAATGATCCAACTTTAGGTTAATCTTTATATAGGTTATGAGGTTAAATCATTTTCTTTTAATATGTGCCCTCAGTATTATTTACTTAAAAGTTTATTTTATTTGCTATTGAATTGCAATTCCATCAGCATCATTTTTATGTTTACCTTCAATTCTGTTTCTGACTCCATGCTGCTCCATTGATCATTGCATCTTCTTTTGCAAAGATGTATTTTCTGCAATATTGTGTTCATACAGTGAGTTGGGAAGGCTCAACGTCCTATTGCTCATTGAGAGAGGGTGTTAAAACAAAAAAGATACAAGAATAGCTTGTCCATTTCTCTGATCAGTTTTTGCTTCATGTGTACTGAAACAGTGTTGTTAGCTGGATATACATCTAAAATCTTTCAACCGTCTTGAGTCTTTTGTCATTATGACTGTTTCTTTTATTTTATATGTAGGTATAGAGATTCCTCCCTCTTTCACCATGTCCCTCTTCCACCATTTTCCCATAATTTTCCTTCCTCTGAAGTCACCTTAAATTCATGCAGCCATTCTGATCATCTTTCAATTATTTTTTTGCATGGCCTTTTTCATCCTTTAATTTTCAAGATTCCTATAGAATTATATTTAAAGTGGATTAGTTTTAGCTAGAATATAGTTGGTTGGTTTTTTAATTGGCTCATTAAAATGAGATAATCATTAATGTTTTCAGATCTGTGTCTTTTTAAAAATAGCTTTTATTTGCTTTCCTATTTATTGTTCTTATAACTTTTTATTAATATAAAGAAAACTGATTCCATTTACTTCCTAGTAACAATTCTGAAAAGAAAATCATCCTTGCCTCTCCTCCTCCCTCCCTCGTCCCCCCCTTACCTTTCGTCTTCCTTTTCTCCTTTAACTGTTGCAATTAACCCTCCATTAAATAAGGAATTCAACAAGTACTAAGAAGAAAAACCAGTGGTACCTAAGAGTATAGACAAGGACTATACACAATAATCAAATCTCAAAATATCAATTTCATTTATGTAACATTACTTTTTTTTTACTCTGTATGTTTGTTATTACAAATCAGGGAAAACATGTGAATTGGGACTAAATTATATCATGAAGTTTTCATTGTCCTGATCTTTTACTTCCTTTTCAGTTTAAAATTTTCCCAAATTTTAAATACATTTTAAAGTGATTCCTCAAGGTATTTCAATTTATGTTACTTTAAATTTCAGAATCCAGTTAAGGTCAGTACTTTATTATTTCAATAGGAATGCAGACTCTGCCACCAGATCCTCCTAGTAACCCCTTACCTCTTCTCTTTTCATGTTATAATTTTCATATGGATGTCATGTATAAAATCATTAGAAAATCTCATCAGGTAAGCTCATAAATTTTCCTTCATCTTTTTAAAATCTTAACTTATTTTTATTTGAAAGGCAAATCAAATCTACAGAGAGAAGGAGAGACAGAGAGGAAGATCTTCCATCTGCTGGTTCATTCTCCAAATGGTCACAATGGCCTGAGGTGAGCTGACCTGAAGCCCAGAGCCAGAGGTTCTTCCAGGTCTCACATACAGGTACATTTCCCAAGGCTTTGGGCTATCTTCCACAACTTTCTCAGGCCGTAAGCAGGGAGCCCTACGGGAAGTGAAGCAGTTGGGACACAAACTGGCACCCATGTGGGATCCCAACACTTGCAAGGTAAAAATTTAGCCATTGAACCACCATGTGGAGCCCCAGTTTTGCTTTCAATTGCTGTGTTTATGTTTAAAGACATTAAGAGGGTCTTTATATTTATCCAGTTACTTTTGAACATTTAATCATTTTCCTATTCCTTTTAGATTACTAGTACTAGTGTTCCAAATATCCTTTAGTATCCTTTTCTTTAGTATTCTTCCATTTTATCAACTTCCTTCAGAATTTCCCTGGCAACAAATTCTTAGTTTTCTTTCTTCTGAGAATGTGTTCACTTCTGTTTTTGAAGGCTATCATCACAGAATTCTGAGTTGGAAGGTCTTTTCTTGTAGAGCTGCAAAATGTTAATCCTTTTTAAAAAAACAACATACTAAAACTTGTGGGATGCTGTGAAAACAGAACATAAGAGGAAAGTGTATCCTGATGAATGCCTATACTAAAAATTAAGAAAGATCTCTAGGCAATAAACTAAATTTCAACATTAAAATTTAAAAGCAAGTAAAATAGCCAGTATTAAAGATTATAGCAGTAATAAAGGTGATGGAGAACAGAAAAAATCAGCAAAACCAAAAATTGGTTTTTTGAAGCAAAATCCATATAATTTGACAAAATTTTATCTTATGACTTAAAAGAGGAAAGTAACTAAAATTGGTAAAAAGGAGGAGATATTATGCTTAGCAAGTGAGAAAGGGACTATAAATGAGTCCTATGTAATATGGTATGCCAAAAATTATGTAAGCTAAAGGAAGTTGACAAAATCCTATAGCAATTCAAACAATTCAAAATTTAAAAAATATAATAAACAAAGAAACTAAAATAATCATAATAAAAAAAAACTTTCTCACACACATACAAAAGTCCAGAACTAGTGGAATCTATGATGGTAGTTTATAGAATTATTACAAATCATTCAAAATATAGTCTAGAATATGGAAGAGGAGTAAATAGTTCCTATCTTATCCAATGAGATGAGTATTATGCTTGTAGTAACATCAGGCAAAGATTATCCTTATGAATAGATAAGCAAAAATTTTAACAAAATAATACTAGAAAACAAAATTCAGCAGCATATACAAAATACTAGGTTCCATATTCACAGTATTTCTCCTGTGAACACAAAGTTGGTTTGTGCACAGTTCAAAGAGGAGCCTTGACAACTTTCTCACAGCTGTATCACAACATGATTTTGAAATAAAACGCTTGTTTGAGCAGGGCCAAAAGGGGCTCCTCCTCATCCTTTTCTCCCAAGCTGTGAACTCATAATTTGAGGCCGTTGTGAGGCTTGAATCTGGGCACAGGGGCCTACTAGTAGCTGGTATCTCAGACTAAGGCACCTTCTGAAGTGGTGTTCTCACATAGCTGTATGTAATACTGGCTCATCAGAAAAGCATCTTGTTAAGTGACGGTGGAGGTGACAAGATTTCTAAACATTTTATCTGACTCTAGGTTTTATTGAAAGATGGGCTGAAGTTTCTTATGATGTCACAGACCAGGCACAATGAAGCACACACTCACCATTCAATACCTCAGATGAAATCTGGAATAGACAGATCTGTTCACTGCACAGTGTGCGTGGAAGGACAGTTACCATGCTTTTGGTTTTGTATTCATTGTGATGAAATGTTCCTCAGTTGCCCAAAGCCCACATGCTATGAGTTTATGATTTGGTGGGGTATGCTTTCCTTAGCTGCTATTGAGGGGATTCAGTAGCCTCTCTGTGATTTCAGTTTGCAAAATCTTGGGGGAGATGACACTATCAGTTATCTTGCCAAAATGGTGCATCAAAAAAGCCATTATCTACCAGACCTCTACTGTGGGAAGATTAGTGTAGATTTAATCTTTGTAAAATGCTGATCCCGTGCTTAGTGACCCTTCAGAGAAAGAGATGGTCCTTGTAGCTGACAAGTTGCTTTTCTCTAGAGTCCCATCTGCCTGCTAAGATGAATGGACACACCTGGGCCTTCTGGCCAGCCACTTCTGCTTCCTTCCAGCAGACACAGCATTGCTATGTTAGAGTAGGAGCACGGGCTGCTTTCTAAAGGCCATCTGACACTACAACCCTGTGAAGGAGAAAGGTTTCCTTTGCCCAGAGTTTAAAATAATTTTGCAGACTGTTTTTTTTTGAAGATTGTATTTATTTTTTTTTTTTGAAGATTGTATTTATTTTTATTGCAAAGGCAGATTTACAGAAAGAAGGAGAGACAGAAAGATCTTCCATCCACTGGTTCACTCCCCAAGTGGCCACCTCGGCCGTAGTTTGGCCAATCCAAAGCCAGGAGCTTTTTCTGGGTCTCCCACGAGGGTGCTGGGTCCCAAGGCTTTGGGCCGTCCTCGACTGCTTTCCCAGGTCACAGCAGGGAGCTGGATGGGAAGTGGAGCAGCTGGTGCATGAACCTACACCAACATGGGATCTCGGTGCTTGAAGGCAGAGGATTAACCAATTGAGCCATTGCCTTGGGCCCTATTTTGCATTTATTGTTTCAGATCTTTCCAGCCTTTTACATAGAAAAAGAGAAGTTTAAGACAAAGAACACATTTGTTTTCAGCCCTTTCTTTATATTCTAATCAAGTTGTAATCTTGACAGAAGCAGCAAAGGAGAATAGAGAAGGCAGCAGCTCCCCCAAGTCAGCTGTGTAGTTCAATGTGTGGCTCTGGCTGACTTTGGGTAATTATTCTGGGTCTGAAGAGACCTGTGGTAGGAAGGAGAACAATGTTCCGAAAGCTCCTGGGACATGAGGAGGGTGAGAAAGCTGGACAATGAAGGTCCGAGATTTCAAAATAAGAAAAGCCAGGTAACAGGAATATTTGATTTGAGAAATTCAGTTTCAAAAACATTAGGTAAAAGAGCTGAAGCCATCAATCCTGGACTGGCTGAGGAAAGGTTTGAGAGTTCGGGGCCAATTACATTTTATACTTCTTAAAGAAATATTAACATGAAGCACACATGTTGGCTGCTTTTACTGATGTAAGCTGGTTCAATGTGAATATCAGGAACTCATTTGCACAGCATAATCTGCAGCCTAGATTGAAAGCAAGGGCAGCTTCCTCTCCTGGCCTTGGAAGGTGCCAGCAGAGGGGCACAGCTTGCATTGATACACCTCAATCAAAGTGTGTTGGCACCTAGTTTCCGCCACCAGTTACTCATGAAACTGTTCAATTTTCCAAGTTTAATGAGAAGATGATGGTTCTAGGAAAACTCACTCTAAAGTCACGTCATGCTTTAGAAAGCCAGACACTTTCCCTTTTATGTTTGAAAAAACAGAAACTAGTGATTCAACTTCAAAAGTCAGAAGACTGAGAAAACAAATAGGTGGAAAAAATTTTGAGAAAAGCAACAGAAACTGTGGCTTTCTCTGAAAGATGGGGCCCTTCAGGCACTACTGATGCCGTGAGGGCCCACCGCAGTAACAGCACTGATACATTTGGTCTTTCAGAACAAAGCACTACTGGCCTTGTCAGCTGCACTCCCCTGTCAGCCTGCTGCAAGTGGCCCTGCTCAAGGCCACTGGGCAGACAGACATCGGTCTGCAAGGAGGTGTGTCTAGACGTGTTGACCTTGCTTTAGTATGTGGGGCTGGCTGGGTCTTCCAAGTGTATTAGAGATGAAGGAATGCTGACTCAGACAGAAGAGCTCCATGGCAATATACAGACCAAGCCTCACCCCCAAAGCGAACTGTATGGTCTGAAGCAAACAATGTGACCCATCTGAATCTGTTTTCTCGTCTATGTGAAATGTGTATATGATCAGCTGTCTTCTGAGTAGGTTGTGAGTAAAGCCAAAGGAAGTAATGTTTGAGAGCTATCAGCAACATCTTCAGAATGAGCTGCAGGAATGTGGAGAGATGTCTCTGTACGTGCCCTGAGTTCTCCGGCTGAAGCACCCTTGAAGGGAGGCAAAGATGCCCTCTTCAGGGCAAACACTGCAAAGAGAAGATTAGCAATGGCTGATTTGCACTTGGGGTGGGTGACTGTATTGAAGATGCTACCTGGAGCCAAGTATGCTAAGTGGATGGAGAAAGAGAGAGACCAATCCCGTCCTTGGCCTACAGGAGGAAGTGGCCTGCGGATGGGGATGGGGAAGATCCCTAGGAGGAGCTGCATGAATTGTATAGTCTGTTTAGGAACTGATCCCACCATCTAAGTGTTTTATTCATAGCACAGCTTGAAATCAATTAACAAAGAAGAAAGACATATTTTTCCCCATCCTGTCATTTAGAAGTTTTATGCCATGTAAAAGAGATCCTTACCAAATTTTAGCAAACCTCTGGCCCATGGGTGCATGACAACATAAAATCTATGTCACTGTCTATTACTTGCATTTTGCTTATTACAACCCAGAAAAATAACCTCAGGGTAGCAAATTCTTTAAGACATTTCTTGCCTGATGATCTCACCTCCCTTTAATTCAGAGCTCTGTAACCCATACAGTACCTCTCCCAGGTTGGCCACAAAGCCTCTCTATGTGCAAAATAGCAGTCCCTTCAGCTTTCTGAGTGGTTGTGTGGGGCCTGGGCAATGTCTCATCTTAAGCCATCCTATTGCTGCTCACAATGAGCAGTCTGCTTATTAGCGGAATTTGCATGCGACATGATGTGGAAAACGAAGGAAAGCATTACTCTAGGCCATTTCCTACCATACCTAAAGCACACTTCTAAATGCAAATCCTGTCTCATCATTGCCTTTCAATGGGTCATTATGGCTTGAGGAATTATGTCCAAAGTTCTCAGCATGACACTTGTGAACAAGTCCTGCATGATCCAGCATTTATCTCACTGTGTGGCTTTGTGATGACTTGGCTGGTTTATTTCATTATAATTAGCTTCAGGAGGGCAGTTCTATGTTAGGCTCATCTTGGGTCTTGAAAATTACAGGTACCCAGTAACTTACTCAGAAACAGCTACTGCATGATGGCAAAAGAGAAACTATTTGGTTATAAAATGGAAACTGATTAGAAATAATTAACTATAGAGTTATTAATAATCACCACCTTTTTTGATAATGTGCCATGTGATAAGAACAATGCAGTGGGGCGGGTGGAAATTTCTGTGCTTGCTTTTTAGTTCTCAATCACCTTATCAACCAAGAAGTACTGCATTAGTTCTACAGGTGAGGCGAATGAGATTAACAGAGGTAGCGTTACTTTTCCAGGTTCACCCAATTTCTTAGCAGCAGAGGCGAGTTTTAGGAGTTACTTCCGAGTCTGCTGTTTGAGGCCTTTTCTTCGCCTGGACCATGGCTTTCAGATTATTTTTTTGAGGACATATTCCTTACCTAGACACAAAAGTACTCTGCCAAATGGGCTGTGCCAAGAGGTGCCCAGGTTCAGTGAGGTTATTTCTGGATCAAATTAGTCCTTGACTTTGCGCCTTCTGCAGAGTGCCCTGTGTAATGTAAGGCAGTGATCTGAAGGACTGAAAAAGACCAAAAGGTGAGGAAGGAAGAATATGTCCTTTTTGCTTCCTGTCTGCCTGCCTTAGCTGGGATATTGGTCTTCTCTGATGCTGAACTGAAGTTTACAGCTCTCCTGGTTCTCAGACTTCATGTTCGCAACAGAATTATTCAAGCGCCTCTCCTGGGTCTCCCGCTTGCTGATGCCGATGGTGGGGACTTTCTTCATTCCCTGTGAGTACATGTTTCATATTCATTCTCTTCCAGTGATTTCACAACATTAAAACTGAGCTGGGTTGGAGGGGAGAGTTGTTGTCGGAAGTGAAAGTATCCATCATAGGGAAAGCAGGGAACACAAGATATGTTTCATGGATAGTTAAAATGTCAAAAGTTTTAGATACCTAATTACATATGTGGCATTGGAGAGTCCTTTATGCATTCATTCTGCAAACATAACGTACTATGTGTCAGGAGAGGAATGAAGAGACAAATTAAGGCCAAATTCCTACTTTTGTGGTGATCATTGAACTAATTGAATAGATGGGATTGAGCACAGTTGCAGGCCTAATTGCCAAAGGAGACATCTTCATTAAGATTTTAAAAAGAGGGGATGCAGGGAAAGCATTTCTTTGTGACTTTCTGGTGGTAAGTTAGGGGAAGGTGTGCAGGGAATATTCTGGAAGGCTCCATGGACAAAGCTGAATATATAGGGTTGTGTATACAAGGATGAGTAAATATTCCCTCCAAAAGGATGAGTGTGTGTTCTGAGTTAAAGGCAAAATTGAGAGGGGGATGGGGAGAATGAGTAGCTCAATGTGGAAATAGAATATGCGCTAAGGTAGGAAATAGGGAAAAGAAAGGCGTGAGGTTGGTCTTTAGGGGCTTCCGGGGTGGTGGCAGAAGTACCATGCCAGATTTTAGGAAGATAACTCTGACCACAGTGTGGAATGGGCTGAAACAGGATGATGAAAATGCATCCGCTTCAGTCATGCACAGGGAGAACTGTGTGGCTGTCTTCTTCCCAGAAAAGGGAGGACCAGGAGGGGGAGATCCTGTGGTGAAATAGAGCAAATCCAATTTTAGGTATGTGGGCCAGACATCCTGAGTGGCAGCTGCGTGCTGTGCAAAGCTTCCTGCACCTGTCATTCTCCTGTGCTGTTCAATATCACTGCTTCTGAAACCCATCTTTTTTTTCTGCCTCAGGAACCATAACAGGGAGGTGGGAAGTGAAAACAGAATTCCAGATTTGGAAAATATGGAATATCCTTCAGGGGGAAAAAAAGATTGGATTCTTTCCACTTCTCTAGGAAATCAAGACAAATCCATGTAGGTAGAACAAGAGTTCCGAAGTAAAGTGTCTAGAATGAAAGCATAGGCCTTACAGGAAAGAGATAAAGGGAGGGCACCTGAACAGCTGAGTCAGAAGCGTCAGTGTGCACAACATCCCACACGAGGACTGGTTGCAGTCCCTGCTGCTCTGCTTCTGATGCAGCTGCCTACCAACACACCAGGGGAAAGCAGCAGCGGATGGGGTGCTTGGGTTCCTGCCACTGTATGGGAAACCTAGATGGAATTGTAGGCTTCTGGCTTCAGCAGTGCCCAGCCTGGCTATTGTGAGCATTTGGCAATTTGAACGAGTAAATAAAAGAGTGCTGTCTCTTTTTCTCCTCTCTTTTTCTCACTTATCTATTTTTCTCACTTTGCATTTCAGATAAATAAGTCTTCAAAAACTGTTTTGGAAGCAAATTTGCATGTGAATATTTTGCAAACTAAGTCACAAGAATCCTTGTGCTTATTTATGCAGCTCATTTGTTATTACCCAGCAGTGTAGGGCTTACCTCATATCAAGCATGGTTTTAAGTGTGTTACACACACACACACACACACACACACACACACTTGAGACAGAGGTAGAGTGGTTCACTTTGCAAATGCCTGTGATATCCAAGGGTGGGACAGGACAAATGTTGTCCCATGTGGGTAGCAGGAAACTAAGTAGAGGCCCATCACCTCCCTCTCTCAGAACCTGTGTTTGCAAGAAGCTGAAGTCAAAATCTGGAGCCAGGAATTCAACAGGCACTTTGCTGCGGGATGCAGGTGTCTTAACTGCTAGGCTAGCTGCCAGCCTCAAGTCCGTACCTTGATTATTTCACTGTCTTAAGAACCCATGAGGAAGGCATAACATCCTCATTTTGTAGGTAAGAAAGCAGTGGCTCACAGAAAGTCATTTCTGAGAAGTGGAAGTTTCAGGATTTGAACACAGGCAGTCTGAACCCAGTGCCAGCTCTCCTCACCATGCAGTGTACTGCCTCTGAATAATAGAGCTCTGTGAGGAGTACTTGAATTGTAAATAATTTATGTCTAAGTGGGGATACAATGTTCATCAATATCCCATAAAAGTAAATTAGCTGGCACAGCTCAAGGAGAATGGAATGCTGGAGGCTCAGTGTCTAATGAGTTGTTGGCTGACAATGTGTTGGTCACCCATACTGGATTTTCAGCCTCTTAAGGGTCAGGGCTTCTATTTTTCTGTGTCCCTTATGAAAGTGGATGTAGGTCTTTTCTTAAAGCAGGTGTATGGATATCTGTCAGTTACCCACAACTTGCCCCATCCCAGCTTAATCCTTATGCACCCAAGGTTTATCCACATCTGCTCTTGTGCAGCTTCTCCATCATACGTATTTGTTGCTTGGAAATGCCTGCTCAAGGGCCCAGTGCCATAGCCTAGCAGCTGAAGTCCTCTCTTTGCATGCGCCAAGATTCCATATGGGTGCTGGTTCTAATCCCGGTGGCCCCACTTCCCATCCAGTTCCCTGCTTGTGGCCTGGGAAAACAGTCAAAGGCAGCCTTGGGACCCTGCACCTGCATGGGAGACCCGGAAGAGGCTCCTGGCTCCTAGGTTTGGATTGGCTCAGCTCCAGCTATTGTGACCACTTGGGGAGTGAATCATTGGACCAAAGATCTTCCTTTCTGTCTGTCCTCCTCTCTGTATATCTGACTTTGCAATAAAAATAAAATAAATCTTAAAAAAAAAAAGATATGGCTGCCCAGTCAAGGTCATTTCCAACAACTTGCAACTTGGTAGAATTGAAACTTTGCTGGAAGGAAAATATTTTTGTTGTGTTAAGCCACTGTGATTGCAGGAGCTTGCTTGTTATAGCCGGTGAGTCTATGCTTGTGAATACACAGTGATTTTCTTTAAATTAAAATTACAATCTTGCTTTACATATGGCTTAACTGGAAGTGGAAGCCCCGCCTAGAGGATTGTCTTTGTCCTGGTTAGTTCAGTTGTTACCATCTTGTCCTGACCAGGCCATTAGAACACAGGAGACAATGTGTTCCGAGTGTCAGAGAAGGGCCTCCCCTGACGGCTTCTATGACAGACAAAAGGCCATTGTCTAATCAATGATGATTTTATTCCTTACCAGTGACCACTCTGCCTCCTGTTCTTTCTTGGTTGGCCCCATAAGGGAAACAGGTGAGGGGGAATTTTTGTTTAAATCCACTGTCCAGGCTTCCCCTGAGACTTTTTCCCCTTTAAAATGAGTTTGGACTTTGAATTCAGGCCAATCATAGTTTTCGCTAGAAGAATAATCATCCCCTCTCAGCTCAGTTGGTCCCTTCGTTTCTCTGGCAGGCCTAGGAAGCTATTACTATTAGACAATTTTTCTTCCCTCCAAGGGGGAAAGTGCAGTGATTTGTTCTGCTCAGGTCTCAAAAGAAGGTGAAAAATGTCCTTTTGCTGGTGGCTTTTGTGTCCATAGACCCTACGTGGTAGAGGAAAGAAGCAGTTGTTGCCAGAATGGCAGCTTTGTAGATTGAGATCATGGAGAAGGCCTCTCCTGACACAGCTCTATAGCTGCTGTGTGCCAGGGCTCCTCAGCCAGATTCCATCATGGGTTTTCACAGAAGGCTCTAGAACTCTAATGGCTGAGCTGGCAGGGAAAGCTCCATTTTCTCCCTGCACTCCTGCTGTGTGCCTCTTCTACTCTGTGTCATCTTTCTTGTCCGCAGTAATCATTATTGCCCTCAGGACATTTTCTTTACAATGAGAAACCAGTGTAGTCTCCAGTGAGATTCTTGCAAAATTCTGATGAAACCCATAGGACAAACAACACAGGGAGCTTCAAAACGTCCATGAAAAGTGAGATGGAAAAAGATTTCCTTAGATGCAGAAAACATTTGAATTCCATGTGCAGTGTTTTCATAATGCGCATTTTTCTGTGAACTTTTTGAAGGTCCCAACCATTAGGGGAGAGGAAATAGGAAAGATTTTTTGTTTAAAGTAGACAGCTGCCAAGACATGGGGTGAAAACTAGCATCCCTCCATGTTCTTTTCACTTCATCGTGTCATTTCTCATAGAAAATGAGATTAATGCTTCGGTTGCAAATGTGAGCTTCCTTTAATTATAGGACTCAGACTCAGCAGAGGGAAAAAATCCCATTCTAATCATCACATTTCCATTCACACACATTTCCATTCACAAGACTGCAGTGAGGCGCCAAGTGCTTCAGGATCATTCCTGTGTGTTGTGTTAAGTTGGAGTTGGGTAAGGGAAATATCATTTTGTCCCTAATCGGACACAGGCACAAATACATATGGATGAAACACTGTCTAGATTTTTCTTCAAAAATTCACAGGAGGGGAGGAGAGTTGGCACAGCAGGTAAGAAGCTGCTCGGAACACCAGGACTCCTTATGGAAGTACCTGTGTTCAAGTTTTAACTTAATTTCTGATTCTAGCTTCTTGTTCATGTGTGTTCTGGGAAGACAGCAGGTGATGGTTCAAACATGGGTTGGAGATCTGGGTTTAATTTTTGGCCCCTGGTTTTGCCTGACCCAGACCTGTCTATTGCAAGCATTTTGGGTATGAATTACTGGATGAAAGATAAATATCTCTGCTTTTGAAATAAGTAAAAGCAAAATAAATTTTTTAAAATGCAGAGTTATGCAATGGAGGAGGTTTTTGGAAGAAGATAATAGATACATATTAAGCAAGACTGGCCATATATTGTTAAAGCTAAGTCTTGGCTACATTGGGTTCTATACTGCTTTCTGTAAATTAGTTCTGAACAAAATGTTAAATATGTAAAGATACATTAGTATTTGGGGAAGTACTATCTTATGAATCTATAAGGAGAAGCCCAGGCCATTTGGTAAGCAGATACAAAACAGCACTGCGGAAGAGGGTTCCTGTAGGCACTGCAATCAAAGGCTCCCTTCTACTGTGGGGACAGAAACTTTCCAATACTTAAAACTAATCAAGGAGAATGACAGGTTTTTCTTGCTTCCACATGTTTTTGCTATTGCAAGCAACATTTGATTACAGTTTTTATATTGCCACCAAGATATTTGGATGAGCTGACTTTGCTGAATATTTGGAAGTTGCCTTAATGGAAATTAGCCAATAGAGACCCAACCCTGAGAACTTTAGTCCTGAGTCAAGTCCCAAATGCCCACTGGGAAAAAGCATTGAGGGTATAAAAAAGCCCTGGTGATGTGGAATGGTTAGAGTGGAAGCTAAGGAGGCCATATTTGAGCAGCAAGAAGGCTGGGAGGCAGGATAACAATTGGCAAGCCATGAATCAATGGGGAAAGTCAGAGATGCTGTGGCCAGGGCATCCTTTGGTACCAGCCTTGACCACCATTGAACTTGAGCAGACGCTAGTGCCTGCAAATGTGTGGATTCTGAGCTCTCAGGGCCAGCTCTAGAGCCTGGGCTAAGCCCTTTCCCACACATTGCTTATTCCACTGGCAAACACAGGATGGAAATGTTTGTGTACACATTGTCACGTGGTTCTGGGTAAGTCTGGGGTGAGAGGATGAGCCTTGAAATAGCTACATCCTTAGCTCCTATAATTTCTTCTCTCCTCAGTGCTGCAATGTAGAAGATGATTGCTTGTGAAAGCAGTTCATCCAGCAACATCCTCACCTCTTGCTTTAAGAAGCTTATGGATTTACATAGACAGGGAAGCACTGATATTAGCTCAATAGGTGAGCAGACAAGATTTCGATCAAAGCCCATCCAAGCTGTTGTTGCTTTCTTGCTCAAATGTACTTCGTCCCTGTAACCTGTGAGAATATAAGTAGTCATTCATTTGTTTTCCTCCCAAACAACTGGTTTTAATTGAATTGAACAGTCCCATTAGCAACATAGCTTCTATTTTCCTATGTTGATAGTGATGTTGTATGGGAGGTGGTTTCTTAAGTAAATTCAAAAAATACCCAAGAACACTCTGGGGAGGCTTTAGCATCCAGGTATGTGAACAGAAAATTCTGCCTGTCTGTGGATTGCATGAAAACTACCATAAGTGTTTTCATCACCTGCTGTCCCCTGCCATCCACTGGTGTAGTTATCTCAAATGAGTTTTATGACCCCCACCACAAAGATGGAGTAATTAAGGCTTAGGGAGGTGGCAGTTCGTCAAGAGCACATTTCTGCAGCGCCCAGGCCACACGGGAAAAACACGCTGCTATTCCACTCAGTAGGACAGCTCTGCTCCCCTGCCTCTCTCACCACAGACCTCTCTCCAACAAATTTATCTTCTTATTTCCCTTCTTAGTTACCAAAGGATGACACAGAAACAACTGTGCAAATGAGTAACTTCAGAACCCAGCATCAACACATTGCCAGTATAACCACCTGCACTTCTGGAGGCTTTGCTGAGTTTCACATCACAGGGCTGCATATTATCTAAATGCTGCACACAGTCGTAGGTGCACCAACAACCCTGCACACCGAGGAACCCCTGTGGACTCCTCCATTCATTCTAGACCTTGACAATGTTCTCTTGATTCATTACTTAACCATTGTACATTAAAATCAGCCTACTCTGTTTTCCTTTATTCCTCAAGCATGCTCTTGCCTTTGGGAAAGTGCTTTGGAGAAATAAGGAATGAAACAATGAGGTTTGAATACTAATGTGAAGTCCTATTCAAATTTTAGTGCTCATAATTAATAGCTGTGTGGCCTTAGTATGTGGTTTACTTTTTCTGTGTCTTGGTTGTCACAACCCTCAGAATCCAGCAGAGGAATAAGAACCTTTCTGGAGTGACAGAAGAACTCACAAGGGTCAATAAATATGAAAAGACCTTATAGAAATGTAATAGAGATAATAGCAGCAACCACAGTCCCTGTGTATTACTGAATTCAGAAGTTTGGATGATTTCTCTTTCACTCTGCCTTGGGAAAACTGGGGCACCATAAATTCTAAGAGAAGCCCCAAATTGAATTGTGTTGCATTGATATCAGCCAGCAGCTGTGGTAAAATAAATATGACATGGGGTCATAAGAGTCCTTGAAAAAGGAAGGAAGCAAAAAAGGAAGCATTGCCTAATGCTGAAAGTGGAGGACCTAAATTTGGCACAAGTCATTTGGTTTGGAAATATGGCTTTATCCCTACCCTCCAAGAATGGTTCCATGTCAGTCCAGGGTTTGCATGAACAGCAGTTGGATCCCTCAAACCCTTCTGTGTGACATGGAGAGAAGACCTGGCTTATAGGAGCAAGGGTAGGTAGATCTGGGCACTGCATGTCTCCCTTCTCCCCCGACAGATTCAGCCAGGTGGTACCAGAGCAGGTCCTGATAACCAGATGTAAGTCTGTCATGCTTCTAGATATGCTTTGAAAAGTAACTCTGAACCTAGGGTCTTATGCATGCAAAACACTCCAGCTGTGGTGATACTTATTCTTCTCTCACACCAAGGCCAAGATCACTGCAAATATACTGATTGAACACCTGCTCTGCAACAAACACTATTCTAGCCTTGTGGCAAAAAAAGAAAAACCAGGTCAGAGTGGCACTGTACAATCTGCTGAAGTGATCACTGTAATTGGGGTTAAATGCTGGGGTGAAAACAAACACGAGGCTCTTCTGAGATGAGAGAGAGTCAAGGAAACCCTGCTCCTGGTGGAGGCTCATTTTAGGGAATTGTTAATGGCAGAGCTGAGATTTGAATCTGTAGGCCACATGCTGCTTGAGATACAATTCCAATAAATTGCATCATATTGTATCATAAGTGTAAGAAAATCATGCTCCCATTGTGTGCTGTCCGTGCCTCATTGTTAGTGAGACTCAATGGTAGCAGCAGGGTACCTTCACTCACTGGGCCAACTCATGGAGCCCTGGTTTATGCCATCATGGCACTAGGTGCTGGGGCTGAGAAGGAACACAACACAGCTAGTGTTCTTAAGAACCTCAGGCTAGCTGTGAGAGGGAAAATAGCCTTTTTGGTGTGATGTGCTGTATGCAAATGAGAAAGGATGGCTGGAGCAGTCCAGAACAAAGGAGCAGTGAGCTGAGCCCTCTGGAGCCTCAACAATTCCTCTGAGGAGGCCAGTGTGTGTCTAGTCCTCTAGGTGCATGTCTGTAAGGGTAAAAGCAATGATCAGTGGTTGGGCCAGAGGAGCCAGGAAGTGATTATTCCTGGGGAGGGGAACATCTTGTGCCAAAATCTACCAATGAAAGGCAGCCTAGGGTTTGCCAGTGATTGTAGCAAAGTCAACCCGGGAGAAGGCATGAGGGGTTTGTGAGAATGACAGGTGAGCTAAGCTGGAAAGGCTTTTAGTAAGCCAGACTGGGGACTTTAGACTTCACCTCTCCCTGGAGAGTGAAAAGGGCCCTTTGGGCATTGTTCAGGGAGATGAGCAGGGGAGAATGAGGCAGCTCATGAATTCAAAGGCTCAGATACCTTCTCATCACATGGCATAGGTAACAGGAAGATGTGTACTGTGGCATTAGAGAGATTGTGGTCTTAGTGCTTCCTATGCTACCCGGAAACTGTATGCCGTCTGAACCTCATCTTTGCCTTCTGTAAAAAAATATATATATATAGAAAGAGTACTTCCTAAGAAGGCTGGTGTGTGGATTGAGATCATGTAAGTGCAGGTGAGGTTCTCAGCAAAGGGACTGACTCCCAACTAAACATTTGATAAATGATAGAAACATCAGCTAGATTATTAGCAACTTCAGTGATGTCATTAATAACTTTCTGTATTTCAACATTTTGCCACCATGCTTCTTAGAGCATGGCTGTTAGTTCCAAATTCCACCCTCCTCCCCCACAACTGCTCAGCTGGCTCAATTAGAGGGCAAACAGAAAACAAGGGGACACTCACCCCTCCTTGTTCTATTTCTGTCTGAGCCTTGGATAACAATGGAAACATTTTTTAGTCTCGCCAGTTCTAGGGAAAAGAAAAACAAAAGAAAGCAGAGCTTAGGAGAGGGGAAGGGATCTTTCCTTTATCATCTACTTCTGTGTAAGACACAGCTGGGCACTTTATGGACATCTAGTCAGTGTTGGCCAGGATTGCTGCTGCCCCAGAAAGAACTGCTAGTCCCAAAGCTGACCCAGAGAAAAGGAGACAGAAGGGACTGACTGCTGTTTTACATTCAAATTCTTGAGATTTGTGTTTGGTATTCACCATTCCAGGATTCCAGATCAAAGCAACTTATTTGGCTCCAACTACACAGTTGCCTTTATGTCTCAGGCCTGTCTACAGAACAGACATAGTGAATGGGGCATACCACCCAGTACCTTACACCTCATAGGCTTGTTCCTGTTTTTCTGAGTATCCGAATTGACTGCTCATTGACGTGGGGTGAACAAAGAAAGGCCAGCTTTGGATTGTCATCTTACCTCCCTGGGAATTCAGTCTGACTCATAGAAACTAACAGCTTCTCCCTTTTATTTATGTTGAGAAAGATTAGTGAGCATTCAAAAGAGTAAGGTTTTATTCTATATGAATGGAGTGCCCTTCCTAGAAGAATTGAGCAGTGCAGCCAAAGAGGGAGGTAGAAGGTTCAATGACATTGAGATTCCAATAAATAAATACTAATGACAGATGGAATATAGCACCCAGGAGTAGTATTAAGTTCCTCACTCCTGGTGCTACATTTCTTTTTCAAATTTCTTTCCAAATGTGCTCCAACTTTGTGCTGTTTTGTACTGCTTGACTGGTCTTGCAAATGAATTGTTTCATCTCAATTTTTCTCAACTTGATCGCTGGACATCATTTTATGTCCTGCATCATAGGCATGCTTGCTCATTACAAGCAGAGGGAAAAACCCCAATACAAAGGAAAGATACAGGGTTACTTTAGGGAGCAATCACTTAGCAAAGATTGCTGAGCTCTGGACTAGGTAGGATTATGGGTGAAGTACAAATGCATTGGGCACCTGACTTTAACAACTTGGAATTCCTGGGGCAGAACTGATCAGCAGATGTGGTCAGTAGCCTTGAGCATTTCTCAGGGAAAAAAAGTGTATTTGATGAAAAATTGTGTGGGGAGAAAATACCCTGAAGAATATAATTTGCGGAGGATTGGAGGTGGTGGTTGTGGGGGTGCATCTGAAGGCAAAGTTGGTAAAGGGGAAAGCTAGGAAGGTGTCTGTCCACTCCCAGGCTGGGGGCTTATTTTTGAGAATCCTGCACAGATGTGCCTTTGGCAGAAGTCAAGAAAAATATTTGTCTTGAGACAGGAGAAACAAGAGAGCTGAGAAGGGCAGGGAGGTTTGGGTGATGCAGTGAAGGCTGGAAGATTCCTGTAAGTGCCTGGTTGGGTGGAATCACATGGTGGAAAAGCTGCTTTCTCCTCACCCCTCAGCCTGGCTGATGAACCTTATCCCTATGCAGATGCGGTGCCATGGGCCCTGGGGTGACAGTGTCTCCTTGTGCTGCCCCCCTCACTGTCCTGAGGCCACAGTGGGAGGGGACGCATCACACAGTGTGACTTCAAAGGTGGAGGGCCTCAGTGAGCAGGGCAGGATTGTTGCTACACACGTGACCACCCCCAGGAACTTGCAGTGTAACTCCAGGGCCATAGAAGGGTGAAGTGAAGGCTGATGTACCTGTCAGTATACAAAAAGGGAGAAAAAAGTTTGCAATTTATTGTAACTTTGTGGTAATGTATTGCTGCTGTGCTGGTGGAGTGTGAGGGAATTTTTATTACCTTTATTGGTAAGTGATATTCCACAAGCAAGTGTAAGAGTTTGCCAAAGATCAAGACAGAAAGTAGTTTCTTTTTGTCCTTTCCATAGTGTTTTCTTCTCTAGAAACTTCCATGTTAGAAACCTAAAGTCTTTCCTTAATTTTCCTTGAAAATTCATCAGTTCAATTTAGAACAGCACAATTCTGTTCCTTTTTTTTTTTTATGGCAATGGTGCTTCTTGAATCATTGTTTTCTTTGACTAAATCTGTTAGTGCTGAATTATGTTGAAGGATTGTTTTGTGACTATTGTATGAAAAACACAGAACTGAAACCCCAGGCAACAAATATTGCCTTCATATGTTCTTTCTTTGCAGTTATGGTAAGAGGTGATTTTCAATCAAGAGCAAGTGGAAGGGCCTATGCAGAGGAAGCAGATTCCAGACATGGATGTATATCCCATTTTATGATTAGATCTGGGTGAGCTGCTACACTGCACTACTTCTCTTGAGCCTCAGTTTGCCCATCTGTAAATGGAGTCAAAGACATGTAGTGAGACAAAATCGTGGGTCCTTAATGGAGAAGGAAATTGCTAGAATCCTGCGATGAGGAATAGAATCTTATCTCCTAAGTTGAAATGATCATGAAATTCCTTATAAATCAAGATTTTGAGTGAAAGGCCTTGTGGATGATACTGACGAATTCTTGTTTTAATTCTGGAGTTAGGATGACGGTTTGTAGTTAGCTGATATTTTCTTATTTTTATTATTATTTTCCATGATATGATGGTTGTAGGTATAGGGATTCCCCCTTCACCTATCCTTCCTCCCTCCTCCTGCACCCGTACCCTACTATTCTGTCCCCTATATTATTACAATAGTATAGTCCTTCAGCAATAGTTACAAGTCCAAAATTCTGCTATATAAATGTTTCATGGCATTGTAGGTATAGGCAATGGTAGAAACTCTAGTATCATATTGCCCATGTATATTTAACAGTTTCATTGGGAGTCCTCACTTTATTTGGGAGTAGAGATGCATACTGCTATACCTCTTCACTTCCCAATATGTGAATCTGCATTATATAGTTCATCTACAATAATATATACTTGTTTACTTATCAATCTCTTTTGTATTTTGCATGAATGTTGCCTTATCACAGACAGAACATATGATATTTGTCCTTTGAGGATTGGCTTATTTCACTGAGCACGATGGTTTCCAGTTGGGACCATTTTGTTGCAAATGGTAGAATTTCATTCTTTTTAATGAAGCCGAAATAGCTCAGTTGGGGGAGCATTAGACTGAAGTTAGCTTATATTTCAAAATAAATATGAGAGAATCTAACGTTTTGAATTGTTTGAATATCATTGAAAGGACTAGAATTTAAGAAGTGCCCCTATAGCATTCTGGCATTCTCTAGGATTAAAACAGACTGTTACGTAACAAAAAATAGGATGAACATGGAGACAGACACATCTGTGGAGTCGCACTAGCTGGTTACACACCACTCATGCAGCCTTTGGAGCCTTGCTCTCTTCTCTACAACACTGCTTGCCTTACAAAGCTATTTAAAAGGAAATTATCCCAACTGCTGACCAGTAACAGTGATGAATGTATTCATTTCCTTTCTACTTTATTTTCCTATCTAAATGTAACGTTACTATGTTCAGCATAAATTAATGAGATACTGGAATGTGAGAATTACGATGTACATAAAGGATACTAGTAAATTCGCATTTTTCTTTCTGGCCAATAAAATGACCAACAAATACTTTTAAAATTTTTATTTTATTTAAAAAGCAGGAAGAGAGGCACAGGTATGCATACCCATGCATGCACATATATAACCTCCCTCTCCTGCGCAACACATGCACACCTCTCCTTCTGCTGGTTCACTCTACAAATGGCTGCATTTAACTAGGATTGGGTCAGTCAGGCCCCAGTCAGATGCTGGGAAGTGAATCTGGGTCTTCCCCTATGGGTGCCAGAGACCCAGCTACCCGAGCTGCTATCTGATGTTTCCCAGGACCTGCATCTGCAGGAAGCAGCACTGGAACTGACACACAGGCATCTGATATAACATGTGAGCATCTCACATGGTATCTTAACCATAGTGCCAGATGTGTACCCCTCTCAACTCATAGCCAGCCAGTGATAATGAAGCAAATCATTTTAACTTTACAGGATCCTTTTTTGAAGGATGAATTGCTGAAGCACTTGTCAGGCTGTTCTGGGTAATAAGTAGTTGATGGAGTTGCTATTTGTTGGGGAATAAGATGCTGCCATTTGTTGAGCAACTCTTATGTGGCAGGAGCTTGGATTCAGAAGCAACTTCATCATTTAGTATTTGTGTGATTCTCTGTGCCCTTGTCAGGACAGAATAATAAACCCTGCCTTACGATTTTGAGAATTAAATGAAACAATGCCAAGCTGCCTTATAAACTGTTAGCTGCTGACATGAATTAAGAGAACTTTCCAGAGAAGAAGTCTGGCCTGTTAGCCTCTAACAGCCCTTTGTCCTGTGAGTGTGTTTGGTTGAGAGCAACAGAGACAGGGGCTGTTTACTGAAACTTCGCTGCATTCCAGATCCTCTGTTGAGGGCTGTTAGCTACCTGCATGAGGCTCTGGGTATCAGTAGCAGACTTCTCCATGATCTGATAATAACTATTGCCGTGAAATTGCACCCCACCCCTCCCAAATGTCTTGGTGCAACTGGAAAAAAAAAACAGCTTATGGACGTGTTATGTGCATAGCAACTTTTATTCCAACACTCTTAAAGGTGGGCTGGTGGTCACTGTGTGAACATCTTCACATTTTTCAATTTATTTATTTATTTGTTTGTTTGTTTGTTTATTTATTTATTTTGCTTGAGAGGCCGAGAGAGAGACAGAGAGAGAGAGACAGAGAGAGAGCGCGAGCGCATGACAGTGAGCATATTCTAATCTCTGGTTCACTTGCCAATCCCCCAATGCCTAGGAGTGTATTGGGCTGAAGCCAGGAGCTCGGACTCAAAGCAGATCTACCACGTGAATGGCAGAAACTCAGTAACTTGAGCCATCACCTGTGCATTAGCAGGAACCTGGACTCCTCAGCCGAATGTCAGCCTACGTTCTCACAGACACCCACCACTAGGCTAACTGCTTGCCCTTCCTTATCAACAACCAAAGTTCATTCTTAAAAGTAGTTGTAAGGTAACATCTCTTTTCTGCCTCATCATTTCTTGATGAGGACAAAAGTGAACACTTTTTCTGTTGAACATGATCTCTTTTCCAGTTATTTATTTATTTATTTGAGAAATTTGTCATCCAAAGCACTTCAATCAGATCTGCCTTTATGTTTCCCCTCTCTGATGCCTGCTCAGTTAGGTGACATGCATACTGCTGCAAATTGCTCTTAACTAAAGAATCAGAGCCCTTGCTCTGATGCACTTTTCTGGTGCTTTCAAAAATCATAGCATTGATGGCATGAGAGGTGAACTTACTTTCTTTCTCCGCTTTGGAATAAAATATGCTTTGCCGAAAGCTTGCTCTGAGCATTTTTCTTTGTACCTTCAAAGTGGAGGGAAAGAGCTGACAACAGACTGACAGACCCAAACGGGTCTTGGCTTCCACAGGAAGGGGCAACTGCCTCACTGACCTTGCTTACAGAACTTGTCATCCTTGTAGGGGGTAGCTCTAGCATTCTTTGGGAATGGATCTGCAAGGTGACAACAAACTTGTGGACCAGTGAATCCTTGTTTATACCATGAGGGCTTTTCTTTGACCCGTCTCCCCTCAACCCTCATCACCCCAGACTGATTGTTTTTTCCTTGGGAAAGGTCTTGAATCTTCCTTGTCTTTCCAATGTCTGTTTTGTACCTTGGACAGCAGTCTTCACGTCATGAATGGGGCCCTCTCTTGGCCATTGGCCCTCCCTCCATTTCACCAGTCTCTTTTACTTTTTCTTTCAACACTTTCCTGCTGCAGATTGTTCTAGAAACATAAATACTCAATCCTGACCCAAGGCTAGTAATGGCTTTCAGTGATATTGAACCTGTAATCCTCTGCCTTAATGTTAAAATACTGCCTGCTGGACAGGCCTGAAATCTTGGGCTTTAGCATCACTCTTGCCAAATTTTGATTTTGCATTTAGAAAAGTCACCTAACTCTTAATCTCAATTTCTGTTAAATGAGTAGCATAATAGCTTTACTGGGGTGTGACTGCATAGCTAATGATGTGCAAGAACTATAATATTTCTGTATTCTCATGTCCCTCCTTGCTTCCATCCCTCTTTTCTCTCTATTCTGATTTGAGATTTTAAAAACACACTTAATTAAGAGACTGATGGAATTATGACTCCTTATGAAGGACTATACTATTGTAGCAACATGAGGAAAATTTGTCGGGGGTGGGAATTTGGGGAAATCCCAAATTAAAAAAAAAACAGGATATAAATAATTTAAGTGGCTTTCCTAAGTCATATGAAACCCATATTTTCACATTTTGTTCGTGGATTCTGGCCTAAGAGGAATTATGCCTCCTAAGCATTTTCCAGATGTCAGAGGCTTCCATTCAAAGTTGCTTTCTGGGGAGGTAGGGGTATTTGTGGAGATGTAGCATCAGCATAGGTGCTAGGGTTATGCCAAAGGGCAAGGGGAGTGAGGGCAGCAAGGAAGGAGGGTGAGGAATGTCTGGTAGGAGGAGCACATTGAGTGGTTATCAATTGGTGGGGGAGAAAATCTGGCCTGCGTGGTTAGTGTATGTACCCTGGAATAGGCCTTAAATTTAAAGGTAGAGAG
The DNA here is from genome assembly GCF_030435755.1 of Ochotona princeps. NCBI lineage: Eukaryota > Metazoa > Chordata > Mammalia > Lagomorpha > Ochotonidae > Ochotona > Ochotona princeps. Next base: position 27,363,421 of record NC_080839.1, read on the forward strand.
AAACTGTTCAACTATTAAGAAGTAATTTTTGAAACTGTCACTGAGTTCTAACTTATAGAATTTATTTTTTAAAGTGTAAATTTTTAGTGCAATGGTCTAAGGGTCAAGAATGGACAAAAGGTTTATCTGGATAGCAAAAGGAAAATAATTAACCAAGTTACAATCTAATCTGTGGAATTATTTCTGAGACCACATGGAGCTGTGTTCTCTATGGTTCAGCTGAGTTCATCACTCTATCCTCCCTGTTTTCTCCTGCATTCTGCCTCATCCTGGAAAATGGCAGCTCCATTTTTCTGATTGTTCCACTTTTTTTTTATTAATTATTTTGCATTATGTGACAGTTTCATAGGCTCTGGGAATCCCCCCACCCTTCCCCCTCCCCTGCCCCCTGGTGGATTCCTCCACCTTGATGCAGTATTACAGTTCAAATTCAATCAAGATTCTTTCCTTGTAAACATATACCAAGCATAGAGTCCAGCTACTTATTGTCCAGATGGGTTGAACAGTTTCTTGGGGAGACCATTTCTGGTCCGAAGTTAGAGCTGGTAGAATATCATCCCAGTCAATTAAGAGTCCCAATATAACATCAACAGCAATTTGCAATATTATGGAATTGACATGGTTTTGAGTAACCAGTATGTTAAAAAAAAAAAAGCAAGTCCACTTTTAATTTATCAGCAATCTTGTCCCCACATTTGAAATATGCCCAGAAGCTGACCCCATCTCCTTGCCTACACTGTGGCCACTTTCATGTGATCTATCGTCTCCTGTCAAATGGATTATTTTAATAGCCTCCTAAATAATCTCCCTGCTTATGTCTTGACCTCCTTCAGTCTGCTGTTAGTAGTGATGCTGTAAAGCTCAAATGAGATCACAGTGTCTTTCCGTCTTGCCCTGAAAAGGGGCTGGAATCCTTACATGTGACCTTCCTAGTACTCTCTAACTTTGTCTTACATGGTGCTCCTTTCCTGTATCCACTCCAGGCCTGGGCGTCTTTGTTGTTTCTTAAAAATACAAAAGTGTCTAGACTCAGGTTGGTGCTCTTGTTGGGCCCTTTCTTAAAATACTCTTCTGTCAGATATCCAGATGATTTTTGTCCTTCTTGAGGTCTTTTCCTCAACTGTTTATTTCCTTAATAGGTGTTATAACTTTCTCAGTTCTATTGTTTTTGGTAACATCCATCACCATCTGGCATATGCACTTACTTCTTTTTTAAAAAGAACTGATCTGTTTTTTATCTGAAAGAAATATTTACAGAGAGGAGAGCCAGAAAAGGTCTTGTATCTGTTGGTTCATTCTCCCAATCTTCTCAATGGCCAGAGTTGAGCTTATCTGATGTCAGGAGCTTCCTCTGGGTCTCCCATATGGGCACAGAGACCCAGGGACCTGGGTTATGCTCCGCTGCTTTCTTATGTCATCAGCAGGGAGCTGGATCAGAAGAGCAGCAGCCAGGACACAAATGGGCACTCGTATGAGATGCTGGTGCTGCAGGTGGAGGATTAACTTTCTACACCAGCACACTGCCCCCCTTACCTCCTTCTCAGTCGTCTCTTACAAAACATAGGTTCCATGGAAGCTTATCACCTCTTCTGCAGCACATTTTATCCTCTGCTGCATCGACAGCATATATAGCTATCTAGCTGGTACATGGTAGGTAGAGTCAATGAATTTTTGCTGAGCAGTTTTTTCTTCCTTCTTTCAAAATGACATTGCTTGAGAATTTTAAGGTCAATGCTGCCTCAAATTTACTGGACTGTTAGTTCAAAAATTGTAAAGGTGTAAGGAACTCCCAAAACAATCCTACACTTAAACTTGAAGTGGCCCTCACTCCCCACACTGTCTGGGGTCCAGCTGTAGCAGTGTTGAAGAAATATCAAAGGCCAACAGCCTTATAGACTAGGAGGCTGTGGATGGCTGATGAGACCTGTTGGCCTCTGCTTTTCTTTCTGCAGTAGGGTCTAGCGAGAAAACTGTCAATAAAGGCTCCACATCCTCTAGCATATTCCTGCTGTGACTTACTCCTAACAAGCAAGAACAGAGAGAGAATTTTTCACTCCCATGTAGTATTTCTAGACCTACATATGATGAAACTGCAAAGGGTCTCTGAAAGTAGTAAGCTGGGAAGGATTGTCAGCTAGAAACATAATTGGTTCTAGTATTCAGTGGTTGAATACCCTCAGTCATTATTCATTCACCGGACTCCAATTTTCCTTCTGTTTTGTGGGTATTGGAAGGCACTTTGTGAATCATTGTGCTCACTTTTATCACTTTATAACGAAAATAAAACGAGGCCAAAAGACATGGATAGTTTGCCTGGGTTGTACTGTAACAACACCAAGGTCTTACCACTCCTGGCCCTGGGCTCATCTCACGAAGACGCCAAGGAACACAGGATCTCTCAGGAGTTAAGAAGTGTGAGGTAGCCGAGATGGGGAGTAGGCTTCTCCCATGTTGAGGCACCCATACAGTGTGCCTGTTCTCTGAAGTCAGCAGAGAAACAGAATGCCAGCTTCTACCAAGCTGGTGGAGAGAGAGTGAGTAAACAGGCAATTCAGTTGGACCAAATCAGTGGGATAAAAGGGAAGCATTTGAGACAATCGGAGAGTAATGATCCTGGAGGAAAAAGCTGCAGGATGGCAAGATAATTAAAATTTTGGAGCCTATCAAATAGTTGAGATAAGAAGTAGCAAGAAAAAAACATACATCATGGGTAAAAATAAGGGATAAGTAATGGAATGGGGTGCTCTCTCCCATGCCAGGAGGCCCCTCACACACTGCAGTACATAACACTGGCTGGCACTGCTAGAACTGGATGCCATTCCTGCAACTGGCCTCTTCAGCATACTTCATGCCACACCTTACTAATCCCTGAGAACTGTGGGCCGTTACTTGCCTTTCTTCCACAACCAGGCCAGATAACCTGATTCCCATTAGATTTCAGAGTAGCTGGAATAAATTCCATGACTTTAGAAATACAAGGAGCCTATTATATATACATATATAACTAGACGAAGCAATAATTAAAATCACTTGCATAGGTCTGAGTTCAATGGAATGATGAGGATCCCTATATATGCTGGGCCCAATGGAGCCTCTTAAAGAAGGCATGATGGTAACGGCAGACCCACAAACAGGAAGGTTTTGCATTTCATGCTGTTGATGGGGCCATAGCTTCACTTCAGGATTCCTGTTCATTCTGTGGTATAACAATAAAGCTAAGTTCCCAGCACTGATGGGGCATATGAATTTTAAGACAGTAATTGGACACTTTTAACATAATGGGGTTCTGTTTTGGAATGAAAGCATAAATAAAAATGAGATAATTTGTTATTTTTTAAATCTTCACCTTGTGATATTCCCAGAAGTCAGAACCCTGACACCCTCCAAGGTTCTGTATGATGAAGCATGGCTGAGTCCATTGAGCCCAAACTTCAGGAAACAGAATAGTAAAATCCAAATAGTTGAAAACACAAGTTCAAGAAACTGAAATAGCTTAGAATTTCATTTTCTCAAAAAGGAATAATCCTCCTCCTGTGTTTCCATTTCATCAAAATTTTGTATATTTTCCTTTGTTTTTAATTTCTTACTTGAACGTTTTAATTCTTTACCCCAATTGCCCATAAGGCCTTGAAATGGTTAAGAGAAATGCCTTAGGGTCTTAGCTTCTGGATTCAGATGCTGGATGTAGCAGTTGGGCCAAGTTAATCACTTCAAGCCTCAGTTGCTTTATCTGAAAATGAGGAAAATAGAGCAACCTATCCTGACAGGTTGCTAGGAGGGATCAGTGCCTGCTACAGCCAAGTCCTCTGAGCTCTGAGCTGTGTCTGACACACAGTGCATACTTAATAGGTGTGAATCCAATTATTTGCTCTGTTATCAGGTCCAGAGCCCTGCTCCACTTTGCTTTCTGTCCTCAAGTAAGTCCCTTAATCTCAGCTTCCTCAGTGTCAGAGTGTTGGGAGTACCTGATCAAGTTGTGGTCTTGATAAGCTTGTGAATGGAACTTTCACTCTGAGGATAGCCCCTGTGTCACTCCAGAGAAATCCATTAGTCTGACAGCTCAACACATTAATTCAATGTAGTGCAAGTCACTCATTTACTCAATAATAACTTCTGAGGTCTAAATACGCATAACACTTGCTATACCTAAGACACAAACGAGGCAGCTTGCTGATCCTTGTTTTTGAGTGTGTTACAAATATACTTTCTTGAGCTTTGCATTTTTCTTAGTATAAAGAAGTTAAGAAAGAGCCTAGCCCGTTAAAGGCCTGAAAGACTTTTCCTTGGAACAATCTGGAGGAAAACTACACACCTAGTGGGTTGCTGGAAAATGCACATATGATAACTAAGTGGTTCTAATTATTTCTGGTCAAAGGGGAAGTTCCTAAAAGCCAGCAAACTTTCCCTGGGGGCTGCCGCAGATGAGCAACCAAACTTAAGTGAAAATAAGAAGGTGGCTGTCTCAGGGTTCAAACAATAGCAAAATAAACAAAGTCCCAGTTAGGATTCAGGAAAAGTAGATAAGTGCTTCTATTTAGTCAAAAGGAATTCATTTCCCCTGGAGTGTCACTTTCACCATAATGGTTATTGGAAGGGAGACAACTTAACTGATGCAAAAACAAAATGAGAAGGGCTGCAGTTAAATAACTGATCTTGACTGTTTGCCTTGAAGGCAGAAGGAAAAATAAAATGTGAAGTTATGATATTTGAACTATTCCTGGTTTTTTTATTACTACTACTTCAGTCATTTTTTAAACTTTTTCCTCTGCTTCAGAAAAGGAAATTGGGAACCATCACAATAGTATATTCTAGTTAATTCTGAGAAAATTGAACCTATGTGCTTCATGCGTACAAGACTAAAGTAACCCAATGTTTTAACTAAGTTTCTCTGAAGGAATTACTTATTCCCAAACCACTGTTTTTCAGATCCAAAAATCTGTTATGTACATCGTGTCCTCAGCCAAGTCCTGCTTAGGCAACTGAGACATACAAATCAAAAGAAAATCTGTTCCATGCTCGAAGACTTCTGGCAACTTAAATCATTTGTATTTCTCAAATGCAAACCAAGACAGAGTCTAATTTGTTGTACAATCGGACATAGAGATTTTTATAGCCATGTATTGTGCCCTCTAAGTATCCCTGAATCATACCTTGGTTCTTTCTATGCAGACCTCTACAAGCTGTTAAAAGAGAACTGCATTGTGATTTGCTGGACAATAATGAATATAAAGATTTTGAATGGAAATGCTTCAGCTTCCCTCACTTCTACCTAAGTGCTATTTCTAGATAAGAAATTGTTAATTCAGAGGCCACGCTAATTCCTTAAATTGTTTCTTTGATTTGCTGCTCGTTGACTTGCTCTCCAGATGTTCTTTCCACTTTCTATGCAATCTCCCTCACTACATTGTATTTAAAACTTTTTTAGTACTCAGTATATATCTCACTTTTTGGAGACTGTGCTTTGTACAATGCTTTTTCTGGTTTAGGCCTTTCCATTCACATAGTGTCTTGCTTACTTTATCCCTATATTAGCTTGTGATAATTTGAAACGTTTGGTTCTCTTTTCGTGTGTGTGTGTGTGTATGTGTGTGCATGTATATGTGTGCATGTATGTCTTAAGCTGTATTACAAGCATCTGTGTGTTAAGGCTTACATCCTTTAATATTTAAAATATGTCTCTTTTTTTGGAGGGGGAGGGAGGGAGAGAGACGAGTTTCATCTGCTGATTTACACCCCTTTTGCCTACAACAGCTAGGACTGAGCCAGGCTGACACCAGGAACCTAGAACTCATTCTGAATTTCCCGTATGGATGACACGACTCAAGTACTTGAGCCATCACGTTCTAGTCCTTTTGTCTCGGTAGATGACTGTGCATGCTCTTAAGTATTCAGTGAAGATGTTTTGCCCATAGTGACAGGTCTTACATGATCTGTGACTCTGTTCAGAGTCTCAATGATTTGCTGTAAAGTTGCTCGACTCAGGATTTGAATCTAAGGTTTGATTTGTTTTCCCTCTAGTAGAGCTACATGTTCTATGTTGCTGAAATTACTTCAGTCAAATGGCCAGGGGTGTAATACCACAGGAGAAGGTCCTTTTTGCCCTATCTTGCTCAGCAGAAAAATAAATCTATTCACTTACTTTGATTTAACAAACTAAAGCAGTCCTGGAAAGCATCTGGTAATTCCATTGCTGCAGTTTTCTTGCTGTATCAGACTGTTTATGAAACTGTCAGGCCTGCCAACCAGAGCTACTAGTTGCCTTATTTTGTAGGCAATAGAGCCATTACTGTTCACCAGGCAAATATTTACAACATGTATATCAAATTATTAAAAAACTAATAATGCATGTGGAAAGCATTAATGCAAAAAAAATGGGAGAAGTAACTTCACAGTGATAACATTTGTCCGCTGGCTTGCCCGACTATTATATTTTGTTCAGAGGCACTCCTCAAATTTTAGAGATGATAATTTTAGTTGTCAGACTACTTTGCCTTTTTCACTGACAACATACTGTCTTTCTACTTGCTTGATGAGAACTGCAGTGGTGGGACTGACATCTAGCATGATGGTGTGACCTCCTTTATTGTGATGAAAATCATGAAAATAAACCGCAACCATCAAAAAAGTTATTCAGAGCCTTTGGAAATGATCTTTAAGGCAAAAGGCAAAGAAGGAAACATCTTTAAGATAATTTATGCAAATCCAAATAAAACCAGAAGTATCTGGTTTGAACCAAGATCACATTCTCCCTTTGCTCTCCCAAGTCAGAGAGGTGGAGCCCCCTGTTCTCAAAATTGCTGTAAATTCCCTTTCTCCTCAGCTCCCAACTAGTGGTCTTTCCTTCCAAGAGAAGCAGGGTTTTAGCACTTCTCATATCCCACTCGCAGGGCTGATATTACCTTGGGCAAGTAAAACTGAGAGGTGATGGTGGTAGTGGGGGAAGGGTCAATTCCTGCTCGTGCACATGCTTGCACACACCGTACTTGTACAGTAGAGGCTCTGCTGTGGGCATGGTTTACTGAGAGTGTTAGGGCTCTTAAAGCCATTGCTGCAAGTTCTATAGCCTGTTGTTCCATACCAGATCGATCACACCATGAGAATCTCTGGCCACAGTTCTCCCACTCTCCTAGGGTGGTGATGTCATCCCTGGATCAGAATTGTTTTGGTGGAGAAGTAGCTGGAAGGCAAGTGGCAGGAACTTTCTTCCCAAAGAAACTAACTTGATTCTCAGAACATAGAGAAGTTGGAAGCGTAAGGACACTCTCAAGAGCTGTAGAGTTTGTAGTAAAAGACATTTGGGAAATTCAGAGATCTAATGATGGTCTAATGTAGATGAGCAATTTTGTGGGGAGGGCTGTGGAAACGAGACAGATGGAAGGAGCCCTCCAGGGGTCAGAACAAATATCAAATGCTGTTCTCTGAAATGACTTCTTTGAAGGAGCATAATTTGTTGGATTAACTTGTGCCCCCAAGGAATTGTTGGAAACAATAGCACAGACTGCCCACAATTAGTGAAGTTTAAACCTTTGGGTGAACCTTGTAAATATCATGCTAATTGAAAGAAGCAAGTAATAAAATAAGCCACAATTTGTATGATTCACCCATGTGAAAGTTCAGAATAGAGGAATCTAGAGAGACAGGAAACAGCTTTCTTTGAGGGTGGATGAAGGATGGATGGTTAAAAGGATGATTAAGTCTATGAGTTGTAAGAATGTAAGAATATTTAAAAATGGTGATGACTACATATATTGGTGACCATGAGGAAATCTTAAATAATTCATGACATTATGATTTTAAAAACTGTGCATGGAATTCAAAAGTATTTTGCTCACAGACTAAATTTTTTTCCTATAAACTTACTTATTTTTTAAATTTTATTGCTCTAAAGATTTTTTATTAGAATGTCAGATGTACAGAGAGAAGGGGGGACCAAAAGATCTTCTGTCCACTGTTTCACCCCCAAAGTGGCTGCAACGGACAGAACTGAGCTGATCCAAAGCCAGAGCCAGGAGCCAGGAGCCAGGAGCCAGGAGCCAGGAGCCGTGAGCCTCCTCCAGGTCTCCCATGAGGGTGCAGGGTCCTAAGGATTTGGGCTGTCCTCAACTGCTTTCCCAGGCTACAGGCAGCCAGCTGCATGGAAAGCAGAGCCACCAGGAAACAAACTGATGCCCACACAGGATCCTGGTGCATGCAAGGCAAGGACTTTAGCCACTAGGCCATCACACCCGGCCTTCCTATGAACTTTTTTGAAGTAACCAAGTATACCAAAACCACTGAAGAAACATTTTAAATCTGTGAATTATATGATAATGTGAATTATTTATTAATAAAGCTATTTTTAAGTGGACAAAATAAAATAAGATAGCAGTAGAATTTTTATGATCATACCATCTGGAATGTGTTCCCTTGAGTGGGAGGGGATAAGAGAGATGATAATGGGGATTGTCTGTTATTTATGGGGGGAGAGAATTTGGTCACCATGTCTTTCACAGAAGCTTGGAAAAGGCAGGCTGAATGTTTTAGGCTCTAGAAACAGGATAGCCAATATCCCTACATACTCCTGTGACATCAGAGAAGTTATTTCATTTTACTAGGCTTTATTTTTCATTGCTAAAGCACGGATAGGGAGGTGGTATATTTTGTTTCAAGTTCAACTAGGGAAATGTCCTGTGATTTGAAGAACAAGGCAGTTTTGCACCTATTTTGAATTGTATCGATTACCTTTCTCAAACCTTCAGATTCTTTGAGTGTTTATATGTATGGAGTCCCATCTGCCAAACAATATTCTTGGTGAACCACATCTTAGAGTTTTCTGAAGTTTGTTCTGAATGACATGATTTGTAAAAAGTTGATCTGCCTGGCAGCCTTTAATATGTTGACTGGATATGAATCTCAAGAATGGGGATATTGTGGAACATTTTCTAAAGTGTTACACTTGATCACGGCAAATCTTATTTTAGAAAATCATGTTTTGGGGGCCCAGCGTGATGGAGCCCAGTGGCTGAGTCCTTGCCTTGCATGCCCCAGGAGTCCATGTGAGGGCTGGTTTCTGTCCCTACTGGTTTACTTCCAGTCCAGTCCCCTGCTTGTGGCCTGGGAAGGCTGTAGAGGAAGAACTGGAGCTTTGGAATCCTGCACCCGTGTTGGAGACCTGGAGGAGACTCTTGAGTCCTGGTTTCGGATCAGCTCGGCTTTGGCTGTTATGGCTACTTGGGGATTGAGGCAGCAGATGCAGAATCTTTCTGTCTCCTTCTCTCTGTGAATCAGCCTTTCCAATGGAAATAAATCTTTAAAAAATATTTTTAGTATGTTATCAACTAGGGTTGGGAGGAATACACTTTGAAAAATGCTAGAGTTAAGGTGCTAACCTTTAAAAGCTTAAGGTTTTATCCTTCAAGAGGATTTTATATTTCAACTAGAGACTTTTTGAAATTGGGGAAATCTTTAAGGCTCCGGGGATTGATTTATTAATGATGGTTTTGTGACAAGTAGCAGAGGACATACTTAGGGGCAGCTAAGTCACTTTGGTGCCTCTTAAATCTCATTAAAACAGCCTTGGCCTAGACATTAACTTACACTCGAGATGAGAAAACAGAGGTACAATTCCCCCAATTCTAGAAATAAATCTTAGAGACTGGGAGGTCATGTTAGATCAATAAAAAAAAACTTCTTTCCTGAACTCAATGGGGACTTTGAAACATTATCTTCAAATTTCATCGAATTCAATGAGGACCATTTATGGAGTATTTACAGTGATTCCTGAGCCTTCATCAAGCATTTGATTTTCACATTGCATTCAAGTTTGCTGAGCTCCACACCTGCAGTAGATCAGCTGCTGAACCTGCTGAGAGTTAATTATTTCTGCAAAACTTTCTTAGCAGGAGACATGTAAAGGGCTACAGCAAGTTGAAGCCAACCCTGTCAACTACCTCCTCCATAAGCTTACGTGTGGTGCAAACAGCTCCTGAGCACCAGACAACTTCTGATTAGTTTGCCATTCATCACTGAAAATGGCTATTGACATTTACTTCTCAGTCATTTTATTTGTTCACGATCCCACTGACTTTATTATTTATTCTTTCTCCTCGTTATTAGGTAGTTATTGAGTGTCCAATCCCAGCTGGGTGCAGGAGAGCTGTGGAGTTCTAGTTCTCAGAGTTTCATGCACTTGGGAAACAGGATATGTAAATTTTGTAGCAGAGATGCCTCCAGCATGCTAATATAGAATTACTCAGATAAAGAGTTTAGACATTTGTTTTAGGAATTCAGGGGAGAGGGACATTTCTTCCTCTCTCTCTCCCCCCTTTTATTTTTGTCACGATAGTGCAAAGAATCAGGGATATCAAGGATGATGATGTTAATTGATACCAATAAACTTAGGGCCTTTGGGCCTTTTCTTTTTCTTTGATTTAATTTTCAAGATTTCCAAAGTGGGGGCAGTAATAGCTCTAAGGCAATACGTTTGGAGAAGACATTGTAAGAGGCTTACTACAAAGTGACTTGATAGAACTTAGTAGCTGTTACACTTAGTTTTTTTCCTGCTAGTTGTTATTTTCTTGAAGGGACTTTCGTTTACTCATATGCTATATGTATGAGCTGTTCGTCTGCCCTAGCCCAGGGACTACTCAACATGCTGGAACCTTTGACATCATTGTTACTTTTTTACTTGAAGTTTCTCTTGGCACTGGGGAGGGAGGTGGAACCAATCAAATCACATTAGGTTTTTGAAAGAAAAGAATAATATGTTATGGCAATGATGGATGCTACTAAACAGGATGTGGTCAAAGAAGACCCCATTGAGAAAGTGGCACTTGGGTAGAGTCTGGAAAGATGGGAAGTCATATGAGGAGGAGAGAAATATTGCACACTGAAAGAAGAGGAAGTAAGGAAAGCAAAAGTGAGAAAGAGCTTAGTTCAACTGGTGAGTAGAAAGGGACCCAGGGTGATTAGTGAGGAGCAGGCCATGATACACCTGTTGCTTAGGGAGTACCAGATAGAGGTCAGACTACGGTGCTTTATGGTATGACCTGGCAAAGAATGCAAACTGCATGGAATAAAGAAAGGGTTTATTATTGCTCACTACTGGTGCTCCAGCACCTAGAACAATACCTATTATTCTAGGCAGCTATGAAATACGGGTTGAAGCATTTTTATTCTAAGAATTGTTCTAAGTAATTTTCTGCCATACCATTTTGAAAACTCTAGCTGCTGTAGGGGGTGGAATTGAAATTCAGCTGAAGCTGGAATATGTGGTAGCTGTGGGGACTATTGTTGTAGCCCACATGATGGATGATGGTGGTTTGAACTAGGGTTGTAGCATAGGGTGTATGGAGGAGTAAAGACCTCAGAGATACACTATAGGGGTCAAATACTTCCTGGTAGGTCAAATTTGGGAATGAGGCTGTCATGACATAACATTTATACAGATGGTAAAATCTGGTACTGAATTTCTGTGGGGCTTATAAGAAGATCAAGTGTACAAATTTATACTTGCTGACTTTGAGTTTATCCAGTGCCTGTGTCAAAAACAATTTTTGGTGAAATTATGGAGATCAAGCTACACTGACCAAGCTAAGTGGTGAATGGGCATTCCTGGATAAATATGGAATATTTAACCAACAGCTATTTGTTTCCTTCTGAAATCTCACCAAGAGGACAGTAAAAATATGTTTTAAAAGGCATAAAAACACTAAGAATAACAGGAGCAACCAAATTTTAGCATTGCAAAGAAGTCAAATCAATGTGAGTCGGCCACTGGTACTACAAGCTTTTCCTGGTGGCTGAAGAGAAACAGAATCCTAGTTCAAAGTGAATGCATCCAAATCTATATCCTGTGCATTTGCGTGCAGATTACCATTCAAAAAGTACTACTTTGACAGCCTGTAGAAAATAAAATCCTGTGCCAGTGGGTTTTCTAGTGCACAATTCTTGAGGTCCCAGGGACCTCTGGGACTCTGACAGGTTCTGCACATAGACGAGTGGATACAATCAAGGGGACTGGTGGAAGGTTTAGTTGGCAGGTAGGCAGGCAGGCTTCCCAGACCTGTCATCCAGCTAAATGCTCCTACCCACCTGTGTAAAATGCTAAAGATTTATTCTTCGCTGAGAGTAAACAGAGTTCCTGGATGTAAAGAAGCTACTGAGACCCTCCAGGCACCAGAGGGTTGGTAGTGAGAGCTTCATCCTCCAGGTTGGAGTTTGGGGAAAAAAATAGTTTTCAGTGCATTCGATCAATGCAAGATTTAAGACCCAAAGATACTGGAGCAGTGATTTCCACTTCATGGCCCAGCTGTTTCTTTTGCTGTGGTTCCTGTTGCTTCTGCTACTCTTCATCCAGAATCTTTCCTGCGAGAGCTGCTTCCAGAGCTACTTTGTAGTTTTCCTATCTGGCTATCATTAATGTTTGTTCTCTTTATGCACATTTCTAATATTTGGGAGAATTAGATGTCATTCCAAGACTGCATGTTCTTATTGAAGGATTTCAGACTTTATTATCAGGGGCATGATAAGCAATTTTGCTGCTGTATGCAAGATTTCAGATGTCCCCCTGGCTATTTATTATAATTCTCATATTTTGCCTTTTCAGCTTGTTTTGTACCTTAAAACAATGTTTATTATTGTATTGTCTGCTGCTTTTCTATGAAAATGAACAGCCGTTGATGGAAATGCTCTTCCCTTTTTGCTCTGTGAAGATGTTGGTGGGCATATGGCAGTAGCAAAGGTTTGGGTCTGAGATTTGATATCTGCTCAGGATATATTCCAAAGATGGAATTTTACATCTAACTTGTTTTTCAATCCTAAAGCTAATATAGCCTTGCAGAAGTAGCATGAAATACATATGCTCAAGAACATTTCCTAATTCTTGATAATGTCCCTATCAAGAAAAATGCCAAGGAGTGCTTTAAGATACATCATTTTGAAAAGGTGATGGGCTTTGTTAAGTGTGGGTAGGTGTGATGACCAGTTGTCAGAGATTATACTCAGCTGCTTGATGGAATGCTGGCAGACACAGGGAAACTTTCAGCCAATATGGACACAACGTTTTGTGAATGCAGCACCTTCAGGGAAAATAATGTGTTGTTGTTGGCAAAATGGACAGCAAAGTTTAACTTCCTGGTGCTCTTTCCCCCTTTTTGTGATAGCCTTTTTACCCAAACTTAGAAGATCCAGTCCCTTGTATTTCTGGGGGTTGGCATTGTGACATGCAGGGAAAAGCTATTGCCAACAATGCTGACATCCCATATGGGTGCTGGTTTCAGTTGTGGCTATTCCATTTCAAACCCAGCTTCTACTTAATGCACCCAAGAAAGCCATGGAAGATGAAGGAGGTCCTTGGGCATCTGGGAGATCTGGATGAAGCTCCTGGCTCTCTTTGGTCATTGCAGCTATTTCGGAGCGAATCAGCAGAAGGAAGATCTCTCTCATTCCCCTTCTCTTTTGTCTCTTTGTAACTCTGCCTCTCAAACAAATAAAATACTTTCTTAATCAGTGTTAAGTACTTAGATATCTACGAGATAAAGCCTATTGGTGCTTGGCTCTATTCATTTGTCATCCTGTTTAATTTCAGATCTGTGTGCTTTAACATGAAACTAGAATTTGGTAGTTTTATAAATCATAGAGTACTTTGGAAGTGGCTTTGTATAGCTCCTGAAATCAAGCCTGCAAGAGTCAGAGGGCAGATCTAGATGTGACAGGCACGCATTCAATTTCTCATCAGCATTCTATGGCATCACACTTAAGGAGCCATCATCTCATTTGCTTTCTTTAGATACCCACTTTTCGCAGCTGTCACAATCGTTAATCTCAGGTTGTACAAAGCAACATGCAATTAATTGTCAAATTAGCCATTTTGTCAATGACTATTCTGGGTTTGAAACAAGATTTCAGTTATAGTGGATAATAATGAGGGAAAACATTGTTGCCATTATTTGTTTGATGGTCTGGTCTTCTAGCAAGCCCAGAGAGCAAGGTCTTGGCCTCATCTATGGAATGCTTTCTTCCAAGTGCCTGGAGTAGTGCCGTGAACCAACATAATTGACAGACATTTGCTGTTGAGTTTTATGAAAAATGAACAACTTTTCCCTGACAGGTACATAATATTGGAGTAGGAGAATACATCTAGGTTGGGAAAAATAGTCTTTGACTGGAGACCATAAAAGATATTTGGGAGGTGGGGAATTGAAAAATAGAACACTGAACAAATGGTTAAGAGGACAGAAGATAAGAGTTCAAGTAGGTTAGCATGTGAAATGTCTTAATGTCAAAGTATGAATTTGGATGTGTGCTCCGTATCAGAGCACTGGAACAAGACAGGTACTCAGAGGAAGAGATGGAAGGCTCAGAAAATAATTCAAAGGTGGCTGCCAGGATAAGGAAAAACTCAGCTAGAGGCACCACTACCTTCAAAGGCTGAGAACATAGTTTCTGAAACACAAATGTAATGCAGTATCTTCAAAGGAGTAGAGTACTGCATGGGGGACCCATTCTTGAAGGCTAGTGTCCTTGGCTGTGTCACTTTCATGTAAAGCTTGCTTTCTCATGATCTTCCTGTTCCACAAGGGACTTTGAGAGCTGCAATATTCAGGAATATTTATTTAGTTAGAAGATGTTTTTTGGGACTTGGATCTCTTGTGAACACTTGGTTTAAAGCCCCTCACCAAACAGGAAATAACAGGAAAGGAATTTGCAAGGGGTTTTACCATGCTGCACTTTGAAATGACAGAACTCTTGAGGCCAAAGGAAACATTCTTTTACCCTGTGCATCACAGTGTCAGTGCAGTTTAGGAGTTGCATAGCTCCTGAAACACAGGTCTAGAAAAAGGCTGTCGGTTTTGGAGAGTTCAGAATTGAAAAAAAAAAAATCCTGGCATCATTTTACCTCAACTTACTATCAGTCTACTGGAGAGTTTTCTCTTTGAAATCTTAATTAGTTGATCTTTCTGTCTCATGGAAACTTGGTTAAACTTTTGAGGTCCCATACTTCTGAGAGGTTTTCCATCTAGCTTGGCATCTTGGAGATAAAAAAAAAAATGAATCACACTATCCATTTGCCTTGATTTCAGACACAGGTTTCTCTGATGGCTCTTTATTGGATTTTATTGAAGAATGATTGGGAGGAGAGATGAAAGAGAATGGACTCAAGCCATTCCAAATACTAAAAATATAATTAAGTTCAAGTCCATGGCACAGGTTTGGTTGCTTTATTCAAAAAATTTTTTTCAGATCCCTTGAAGATTTGTCAGAGCAGCCAGTGTACTTCATATGAAAGAATAAGGTAATGGCATGTTCAGGTCAGAGTTAGAAAACATGCTCTGAAATACTTGAGGGAGAGGTCAGATTAAGAACAAACATCCAAATCTTATTATAACCAGATCCTAGCAATTAAAAATAATTTCTGTCTTTCCTAGCTGACCTTGTGGGATACATAAGCTAGAATCTAGTCTAAATAAAGCTAAATTGGAGAGTCTAAATCTAACATCTTAAAGAAAAATGTGTAGTCCAATCAACTGCAGTGACTAGATAATAAAATTAGTGGCTTTGGAGAAGGATAATCAAAAGTTAAATGAATTTTTCCCTTGTTACCTAGATATGCTGCTTCTGTAGCTTATGCTTTTTTTAGGAGAGAGCTTGGGTGAGGAAGGATAGTGTGACACTTTAGATAAAAAAAAAAGGGCATTTTATCATCGCAAGTGAGTACAGTACTGTACTGTCAAACCCCTACTATTGAATGGCTGATATTGACTCTGTAAATTACAGCTCCTAGCCAATTCTTAGAGTAGAGTTCATCTTGTACCTTAGGAGATTCTTTTCCTGAGATGTCATTTCCACTTTGTCAAGGGCTACATTCTAGAGGTAGTTGTTCCTGTAGGCATTTTCCCCCTGATTGTCCTACAGGGAATGGGAGCTTCTGCTCCCTTCAACCCAATTTAAACTCCAAATGTTGAGCAGAGAAATATCATTTCTATCTAAATTAGGTGCAGGATTCTGTGTGGAGCTGTGGAATTTTGTATGCACTAATTGTGAATACCATGCTGCTTGCTTCTTTCAAAGGAGTATCCAAACAAGGCTGCATGAGTCTCTAGATGTGATCACCCAGGGCAGGCTTCACAGTACGGTGTTTGGTTTGATAACTAGATAGAGCTGCAGCAATTAAAGGATGTCTGGGGAAGTTAGGAAAACTAACATTCAGGGTTTGGGATCTTATCCTAATAGTTAAAAATTACATTTCTTTGAACATTTTTTGTGTGGCTTAAAATGATTGTGTTTAGTGTGTTCTATTCAATATCCTTGTTGCTTATAGAGAGGCAAATATTATTAAGTCAAAAGAATTTGCCTGGAGTACAAAATAGTCAATGTCTTAAGAGACCATGTGTCTCTATTTTGAAATAAATTAATCGATTCTGGAATGATGTGCAGGCATTTTCTTAAAACAAACACATAAAAAGCAAGGAAAACAAGAAAACAATCAAATCCAACATAGTTCCCTGCAGGAGAAAACAATAATCATCTTTCACAAGAATCTTTCCCTCTTCACTGACGAGCAGAGCAAATAACCAGATGTAATTCCCCCTGATTTATTGAATCATTTGTTCTATACGTAATTGAGAACCCAGAACATACACTGCATTGAACCAGGCACAATGAGGAAGACAAAATTTCCACTGTAGCTGAAGAAATAAGACACACATGAAAAATAAAACGCATGGCAAGATGAAATGTGAAACAAACTGCACCAGAGTACAGATGAAAGCAAGGTTAACTAAAGATGAAATAGTAAGGAAAGACTGCATGAAAGGGGCAAGTTTGAGTGCAATTTTGATAAACAGGTTGACTTGCAAGAGGCAATGAAGAAACCATTGATGGCATAAACGAGGGGCATAACACACAGACTCGCAGGAGTAGAAAAAAAAACAATTGTGTGAGATCAAGTCTGCATCCATCTTATGGAATAGGATTCTATTGGAGAATAGTAAGGGGAAGTTAAAAAGGTAAGCTATGGAGTGATTTTTGAATCATGGTGTTGTAAGCATCATGCTTTCTAGAGAAAATTGAATAATGGTTGCATGCTGTTTTGAATAAAATATTTCTATGAAGGGCATAATTAGGAAGTCATCACACAATCCCAAGTTAACATGACCAGAGTCCACAATTAAGTGTGTATATTATATATATATTTATTTATTTTAAAGCTGTTCCTCTCGGAGGTCACAGAATTTATTTTTACACGGAACACTGATGTATGCCTCATAATTAGGGACTTTCTGAGGAATGACTATGCTAGACATACTTGATGGGGTACGAAGAATGATACAAAAGCAAGGTGGTGAAATAAGTAATATAGGGTGAAGCAAGAAAATAAAATGTGAAAAGGATAATCAGATAGTTAAACAAATTATAATCAAACTGGATTGAAATACAGAAACTTGTGCAAAGAGGGTTCAACTAAGGCAGCCTATAATATAATTCCAGTAGGTATCCTAAACCAAAATGACAACCAAAGGAACCCTATTTTATTTTCTTCACTCTCTTGGTCACCTAATCCTGCTAAAGAAAAGGACGGTTGTGTCCAATTTCACTTAGATGTCCAATTGCAGCATTAGAACGAGTGTTGGTAGCCTCTTTAGGAATTCCAGCTCCAGGAAGATTAAAGAATCATCAAAGCTACCTTTCTAGAGCCAGTGAATGCCTCCTCGTGCAGCTGAGTTTCTTTGAGAAGAAATAAAAGTTCCTCTATATTAAAAGTGAATGTACTCCTTGAGTTCTTGGCAAATATTAGCAGCCTTAAGGACACAATATCCTACTCAGTAAGTGGTGATACACTCAGCCACTCCAGCCACTGGGTGGATGAGGGTCCTAAAAAGGTGGGAGACAATTAACTATCTTAGAGTTATAAAAATCATTATCACTTTCCTGAAGTGAATCGGCATATCAACAACAACAATAACAACATAAGAACTGTTGTGCTAAGTGTCTTGCCTACATGGGCTCATTTTGTTCCTTAATTGCCAAAGCACCAGCATTGTAGGTTTTAATTTATACCATCGAGTCAAGAACCCAGAGTACACAGCTAAAACAGAATGGCACAGCCTAGGTTTAAAATCAGGATTCTGATTCTAGTGACTTGACAGAATCTGCTAATGTCTGACCTATTAACTACTACCTCATACTGGACAGAATCTGCTAATGTCTGACCTATTAACTACTACCTCATACTGCCTTACTTCCTGCTCCCTCTTGCCTACATTAGTACTTCTCCCCAGGTACTTCCTCATTTCAGGCTGCACAACCTCACTTACTAAAGCAGTAACACTTAACTGATGCTTGGCTGCAGTCTAAATTTCAAGTGGGCAATATACGTTTTGTGTATACTTTCTGGCTTACTCCCTGATTTTCCAGAATCTAAAAAAATCTGAGAATCTTTTCCACCATTTTATATGGTTGACAAAAAATCAAGTAATTATTTGCATGTGATGTAAAAACTATATGAGTTTTAGTCAGTTTCGCCATAACACCTCCATGCTCTTTCCTGCTACTATGAGAGTTTAGTAGCTGCAAAAGAAAAAATCATATGGCCGGTAAAGTATAAAGACATTTTTTCAAAGAATAAAAAAAAGGAGTCAGAAAATGTTCATCCTATACAAAATGGAGGGGAGTAGGGGGCCTATACAAAGCTCATAGAGAAATGGAATTAAAACATTTTAGTACAGAAATTTCATGGAAAGTGAATATAACAGAAAAACAATGCATGCCTTTCAATTTTTTGGTACCAGAACAGAAATCTTTAACTCCATTTTTCCATGTACCTTTTGAAACCCACATAAGAACAGATCCAACGTTGGGCCCCAAATCTGCCACTCTGGAGCTGCAGGGCTGATTTCATCCAGGCAGTTAAACTATTATGTATTTGAGCTTGTCTCATTTGAAAATGGAGCAATAATCCTGAACCTGTAGTTCTATTGTGGCATTTTATTAAAGTAGTATGCACAAATCCCTAAGCAAGCAGTAGGAGCCCCTTATACAATGACATCTACCCACCCATTGATGGTGTTTTTGTGTCCCTCCGTTGTTAATATCTGCATGTGCACATCAAGGGGTACTGCCATCTTTGGTGACAGTTGTCAGATACTCCTATATGAAATGAAATGACATTGCTGTGCAGGCGATGTAAAGCTGGAATGAGAATATACATGGTGAAATGTAAGAGTCATTTCCACCCAGGTGAGCCTGAGTAACAATGTAGCTTTGACATGTTGATGGATTAGGCAATTGCAGTCAGCGAAACTCGCTATTTCACCCACCTACAGCTGATGGGATCATCATGAAATTTGATATCCAAACTTGGAAGACTGCAAGGTGAATTAGAAATACTTAGTTGAGCAAGCTATTTCACCTTCCTTCTACCAAATTTTCAGATAACCCTGATCATATATGGTGTAGGGAAATGAAAGTAAGATTTTTGTTCTTGCATTCTAACAGAATATCTGAGTTCTAGTTCATTTCATATTTTATCTGCCCTTTGGTGATTAATACTTAAAATATACCTTTAAATAATTTGGGTTTTTAATCCGTCAAAGAAATAATTCTCTTCTTTTCCTCAATGCTGTTCGGCCAAAAAGATTACAAAGCCATACTCTAGGACTGTCCAAGTCCAGCCTTCTGTTAAAGCATGCAATGACAAGAACAGCTTTAAGTTCCCAAAGCTGTCATTTTTTTCAGGGGAAAATGCCAATATCTTGCAAATTTTTTCCTTCTCCTTAAGTTTTATGTGACAATGGCCTCTATTATAAACAAGTAAGTGAGGGTCAACCCCAGACCTCCCCTTTCTCAAGCTTGAAAATCTGTCACACTTCATCCCACAGTCTCTTTTCCTAATATATCTGATTAGGCTCTCTTTCTTCAGTTGTAAAATGCCCTTGGGAAAAGGTAGGTTTTTTTTTTTAACCTTATGTGTTATTCTGATGGAAATATAATCTTCCCCCTATTTCTCCCATTATAATGTGGACACATATACTCCCTGGGGCTTGAGGATTTTTCCTTCCCGCTCTTCCTCCATCCTTTTCTTTTTTTCCTTCTTCATCTTTTTTTTTTCTTTTTATTTCCTTGCCTATATTTCCCATGCAGATTGAGGGAACAAAACACTGTCTTGAGTAGGGATGTTTCAGAAAGCAGAGGCGCCTGGCATGGAAGGGAGTTTTGGGGGGCTGAGCAGTTTCATCCTGAAAAATAAATTTTGTAGGGGCTTTTGGCTTTATCAATGGGATGACACTGTTTTCCCAAGGGAAATTGTGGGAGAAGTGAAGAAGAAATTTGGAGATGAGATTGGGATAAGGAGTCAAGAGTTCACTTTCTACAGCTCTTCGACCCCATAGGTTGACCTGAAGTCATCTCAGGAGTGAGGAAAATGTCTCAGAAGGCATTAACTGATGGTTCAGCATCATTTGGAAGACAGTGAGTTCTGAGAGTATTTCAGGCCTGTTGGCCTCCTCTTGTTTTTATAATGACTTAGCAAACCAGACTATCTTTGTGCAGTCATGTGGTTCAGTATGATGAGGAACAACTGTCTCATCTGAGGCAGTAAAGCCAAAACACAGAGCTGAGCAGTTACTTTCCTTGCCTCTATAGCTGTGTCCACAGTGGCACTGGGGACTTGAAGTGTTGAAAGGGGAACCTGGTATTTGGACCAACCAATATGAGAATTGAGATGAGCTTCTGAAACAAAGTATAACTCAGGACTACCCTGAGGGCACCATTGAGAGAGGCTTGCACCTGGAATAGAGGCATCTGGTTAGCCTCAGAACAAAAACATGAAGGACATCTACAGTCTGTGTGCTACATCTTGCTAGTTAAGTAGTGGCTGAGCAATTAAACAGCTCTGCATCATGGTAGTTTTGATTTGGTCAGGTACAGGGTGCAGATGTGGTAGCAGACAATATAGAGTCCAGAGGCCTCATTTCCAGTCCTAGTTCAGCCTTAGCTCGCTAGGAGATTTTGGGTAAGTTTCTTTACTATTTAGACTTCAGATTCCTAATTTCAAAGAGAGAAAGTGAGATGATTACTGTTGCCAAACTCTAGGAGTTTATTTTCCATTAGAATAATTCATCAAAGAGTTCTAATCAGAAGCACATTTTCTCAGCTGCATAAAAGATTATCCTATGCCACTCTCCCTCTTGGCCTCCTTCCTCGTGGTACCCTTTGCCCTCCATTCCACCTCAGGAAGCAAGCACCTCCACTTCAGACCTATTTTCTGGTGCCTTGAAAGCTACAAGGCATTCTTGACTTCAGGGTTCATGGCAGATACACATTGTGCACTGCTCTTTGAATTTCTTCCTCTGAGTCTGGGTCTCTTAAGCTTCCCCTTGGCTTTTGCTTTGTTTTTCTGGTCCTAATTTTAAAAAGGTACAACTCAAGAGCAAATGTGCTGAAAAGACTGAAAGCCTGTTACTGTGCCGGTGGATCCCAGCTTCCGCAGTGCCCGTCCATGAGAAACGCCCACATAGGCTCTCACCTAGGATCCTGGGAGCGCTGTAGGACAGGAGTGTTGTATTAGGAGAGTCTGTTTTACTCGAGCCATAACTCAAGACAAACTTAGCTGACAGATAACCACTTATTGTGAAAATACGAAGAGTAATCAGTGCACAAATGCCAACTCTGATACTCACAGTTCGACCGCATTCCTGGGGAGGTCGGAGGGAATCTCTGTCACCTTGCTTTCTTGGCAGAGGCAAACCCTGTTAGAGCAGTGACAGAGCCGCTGATGACAACCAGAGCACAGGCTCAGGAATGCCAGCAAAGCGACCAGGAGTAAGGCCATGTCTATTTCTCCATCCACCTGTTTTCTTCCTGCCTTGGCGGAAGAAAACCTCCACGGATTTCAGAGGTGCCACTCGGTGCCCTGAAGAGAAGAAATCTGTTTAGAGAACTGATAGAGCCACGTGATGTACCAAGGGATGCTTTCCCTCCTCCCTCTCTTTCTCCCACCCAAATAGCAAGAAAAAAAAAAACGCAAAATTCCTGTGTGCCAGCAGCGTCTGCTGGGACAAGATAAGCTGCTCCTTATCCTTCAAGATTCAGTTTCTTACACTGCAACTGGAGAAAAAGAAGCCTGGATGTATGTGTGTAACAGTTTGTAACATTTCATAGTAGAAGTTCCTGCTGGTCACCGTTTTCTTCCCATTAGGGTAGACGATTGACTTTTCATGAAATAGGAGCCCAGAATGTGTGTATCATAAACAGGTGTGTATTGATAGGAGAAGGCATGGAACTGGAACCCATTTTCTGTCTTTAGTGTCAGCTTCTTTCTACAGCCCACCTGGCTTAAAAGCAGACCTCCCAGGTCACTTTCTGTTGCTTGTTTTTTTCTGGGTTACTTTCTTCGATCCTCTTCCTCATGTAATAACCCAGAATGTGTTTTACTTAGAAACAGGCAGGCCAGTTGGCGAGAGCTGTGGGTGGATCTCTGAGGGTGCAAGGCATTTTTGGTAATGTTATCTGCTGAGAGAATTGACCATACTGGGAGAGTTAATGAATAGAGCATGCCTCAGCTATCCCTCATCCCCATGTTTCTGACTTCCCTCGGTCTCTGAAGACTGCCCTTGCATTTGGCAGTTGGCAAGATGAATTTATTTAATGGTTTCCTCTAATTTACTTTAAAAGAGTCCTTGTAGGTCAGCTTCAGGTGGTATTTCTGATCTCCTTTTAGGTGAAGGATCTGAGGAATATCGGTAAGAGTTTTAGTAAAGTGGTTTTCTGCTTTTAGTTATAGAATCTATGAAGATGTAAAGGCAGGACATTTTCCAAGATTCTGCCTATGACTTATGACTTGAAAAATTTGCTTGAATACTATTTTTAGATAATGAATTATTTTAAATTTTCATAGAGATGCTAAAAATAAACATCTAGCCCAACCCTCCTTCCTTCTTGGCCTCAACACATAATGATTGAATGAGACGATCAAGAGAAAAAAAGACAGCAATTGATTTTGGTGGTGAATTTATTCCCTGGCTTTTCTTAGGAGAAATTCTAATTCTAGGATTGGAAGGTAAGGTCAGAATGTATAAGAACTCCATATTGTTAACTTTGGCTAATGTTATAATTAGTTTACTCAACACTTACTCGAAGGAAGCATAGTTTTTTAGATAGAGAAGGGTCTTAATTAAATAATGTCTAAGTTTACTTTATAATACTCATATTAATCTGAAAGATTTCTCATCTGTGCTTGAATAACTCTAATGACAAATTCACTGCCAGTTGAGTCTTCCAACCATCCATTCCGTTCCACAAGCCCCAACTTACATTGTGGAGAACTGCAATTATGACAAAGTTAGTGTCGCCGTGATCAAAATCTTCAAGCTATGAAGTTATACTGTATCCACAACGTAAAGTGTGATCTGTTAAGTATAACAATGCACACTGTGGGAAGAATGGACATCATTAGTACCTCTGCATCTACTTATCAGATTCTCCTATCGTCTCTTACTGTTCCTGCGCTCAGAGATGACCAATCATCTGAAATTTGTGTTTATTCCTTTATTTTTATTCCTTTATTTACAAACATTTTTGTCATTTAAGAGACAGAAGGAGTGAGAGCTAGAGTGAGGGAGGAAAGTAGCGGGAGTGAGAAAAAGTGAGTGTTTCAATCTGTTGGTTCTTTCCTCAGGTACTCATGACAGCTGGAATTGGGCTGGGCAGAACCTAAGAGCAGGAACTCAATGCAAGTGAGCCATGTGGGTGGCAAGAAGTCGATTATGTGGGGCCTCACCGCTCCCTCCCGGGGTCTGTGTAAGCTAGAAATTTAAGAGTGGAGCGGAGATCCCAACCCAGGCACTCCAATGTGGGACGTATTGTACCGATTAACATTCCAATTCCAACTACAATTTATATTTTCCTTCTCTGTTTTTCTTGCCACAATTTTTGGAAAAATTTCCCCTCTATTCATTTAAAAATATCTCTGACTTAAATGTCAGCTCATTACCTCTCAATCTTTTTTTTTTAATGTACATAAACTAAATTTTCCTACATCTGCATTAGTTCTAGTCTATAAATATTGAGCGATAAATTATACCCGAGCTATAAATATTTCTGTTTTCCATTATTTGGGGGATGCATTGATTTGTGTATTTTTGAGAGTTACAAACTTCAGAAATATTCAGATTCATCATATTGTTGACCTTTAGCTCGGTTTTATAGTGACCAAATGATGCAGCCTATTGTGAGTCTGTATTACCCACAGCATGTTGAGAGTTTTTAATGACTTAGTACATAATTGATTTCTGCAAAAATCCAAAGAGAAGAATATTTTCTGCTTATTTGCTTCCTGGATCTGTCTGCCTAACAGATTTAGCCTATCAGTTTTTTAAAATGTTAGACAATCTATTGAAAATTTTTAGTTTACTGATAATACTTCAGAAATTTCTCTTAGAATCCAAATGATGATGTTTATATAAATTATCCTGATGGTGCTATGATTTTTTTCTTTATTTACAGGTTATTTTATTTGATACATACACATTTAGATTTGTTATCTTGTCAATATTTATGTTTTATAGCATCTTTATGATATCTTTTCTTAGTTTTATTCTATCTGATAGTAGTACAGATTGACTTTTTATGCAGTAAATACTTTCCTGAGTTTATTTTTTTTTCTGACTTTTCAATCTTTGGATCCTAGGCTTTTATAACTACTTATTAAAATGATTTTATGTGTTTTCAAAAAGGTTAACTGTTTTTTTTTATTTAGTGAGAGAAAAGGAGGGTGTGAGGAAGGGAGCAAGCTTTGACCTGCTGGTTTACTTCCCAAATGGCCACAGCAGTTACGCCTGGGTCATCTAAGGTCTCCCACATATGGTGGCAGGGGGCCAAGTCCTTGGGCCATTTTTGGGAGATTTCTTAAGCATATTAGAAGGAAGCTGGTTCAGAAACAATAGGTGGGACTCTGGAAGAGGAAGTGAGTCAACCTAAGAAAAGTATTCAAGAAATAGGAAATACTATTGGAAGGCCAAATGTAAGTTACGAGAGTTCCAGAAGTCATGGAAAGAGAAGCTGTGTTTAAGGTGTATTCAAAGGGAGAATGTCCCTAGTTTGAAGAATTAGGAAACAAAATACAGGAGGGGCACTGAACTCTTAGTAAGATTGACCCAAAGCGATCTTGGCCATAACACATGATAATCAAGCTCTCTTCAGTTGGACACAGGGAAAAGATCCTTAAATATGCACATGAAAAAATCAATTGACCTATAGAGGAATCCAAATCAAACTCAGCGCTGACCTTTTAGAGGGAACTCTATAGGCCAGGAGAGAATGGAATGACATGTTCCAAATTTAAAGGGAGAAAACTGTAAGCCCAGAATAACCTAGCAAAACTTTTTTTTCTTTGAAGATGAAATAAAATTCTTCCACAGAAAAGCTCAAAGAATTCACCTCTTCCAGACCTGCGCTATAAATGATGCTTAAAAATGTTCTCTTGACAGAGAAAAGGAATAGCACCCACCAAAAACCAAAGGCAAATGTGGCGAATGTCCCAATAAGACAAAAGAAGACTGAATCAAAAAATGAACAACCATTGCTAAAATGACAGGACCAGATTACTACCTGTGCATATTAACCCTGGATGTATACGGCCTAAACTCATCAAACATCCTAGATTGCCAGATTGACAAAAAAAAAAAAAAAAAAATCCCTTTATCTGTTGCCTATAGGAGAGACATCCCACCAACAAGAAATGTGGAAACAAAGTGAAAGGATGGAAAAAGACACTCCAGGCTAGTGGAAAAGAAAAATGAGCTGGTATAGTCATCCTTACTTCAGGATAATATAGACTTTGATGTGAATACTATTTAAAGAGATGGAGGAAGAACAATATGTAATAGTAAGAGGACCCATTCAACAAGAACATATCACCTTTCTAGTTTCTTAGGAGGTTTTCTTTTTCATCTCTGATTTTACTTGGTTTTCCTCTCTAGTTTTTCTTTGCTAGTCTGGCTAAAAGTTTGTTCTACTCAACTTTTAAAAAAGTGTCTCTTGTTGCAATTTGTAGTTTTTTAGTTTCAATGATTTTATCATTTCGTACTTCCTGTTCATTTTTTCTTTTTTAGTAAGTCCTTCAGATGCATCATTAGATTATTTACTTGAGATATTTTCATTTTTGTAAGCATTTGATGTTACGAATGTCTTTTTCAATACTATTTTTGCTACATCTCAGGGGGGTTGACATTTTTGTTTCCATTTTCATTTTTTTAAAGTGATTTTTCATGTGAATTTCTTCAGTGACACAGGTCATACAATGACATCATTTTCTTCAAGAAGGTTTTCTATTTTCATTTCTTCATTAACACGGTCATTCAGTAGCATGTTATTTAATTTCATGTTGTTGTAAATTTTTCGATTTTTCTTCCTGTTGATTTTGTTTTATGGCTTTTCATTTAAGGGGATATATAGTAACTGTGTAATAGAAACTGTCATATCCAGATATGAAAGTACAATGCAGTATGCATCTCTGCTTGCAAATCAAAAATGGACTTCCCATGAAACTGTTAAATGTATCTTGACAATAGGACTCTGGACTCCCTGCCTTTGTCCATACCCACAATGTCAGGATATGCTTAAATAGTGGAATGACAGACATATGTCTGTTTATGAAGGACTATACTATTGAAAGTCATTGGGGAGTGGGAGGAAGGGATCTAGGGAAGGAACCTATGGAACTTGTTTTATAAAATAATAAAATTAATTTTTGAAAGTTTTTACTTTCTTATTTTTGTGACTGTTATATATTCCCTTTTTACATGTACATTGATTATTTGCTTTATTTCTCCTTCCATGTAGTGTTTTAAAGCTTACTTATTTTCACTTTATTTGAATGTGCTAGAAATAGAGACAGAAAGATCTTCCAGCTACAGGTTCACTTCTGAAATCCATCTCACATCTGCACTGGTCCAGGTTGAAAGCAGCAGCTGGAAGCTCAATCTGGGTTTCCCATGTGGGGAGCAGAAAGTAGTTGAGTGGTTGGGTAATCACTTTCTATCTTCAAGATGAAGATTAATAGGAAGCTGTATTGGAAGTAGAACCAAAATTTGAACCAGGCAGACCAATGTAGGACAAGAGCATGAATCACTATGAATCACTGCGCCAAATTCTCCCCTTCTCTTTTCCCCCTGGAACATGTCACTGGTGTGTGTAAGAGCTTTCATCATTCTCAACTGTCTTTGCAAACACCATAGTGGGCATCTTTGAGAAGCATAGATTGTAACTGAATATATTCTCTTTCTAAAGAAAAGCTTTAAAATAATTAAAGATGTACAGTTTCAATAGTATTTTAGTACATGTTGAACAGATTCCAGAAAAATGTCCTATCATCAGCTGATCTGTGTGAATGTTCGTTCTACAGCTCAATGTAAAGTCAAGGAGCTTGCCAAGTACTCAATACTTGCCAGTCTGCTCTTACAAGCTGGTAAGGAGCTGGGTCCAGCCCTCACTGTCTATTTTGTATCTATTGAGTCATTTTCTTACTTATCTTGGTGGTACACAATTCCTTTAGCATTCTTATTGTATAGTTCTGAATGAGTTACCATTTGGGGAATCTTTCCTTTAGAATGACCTCCTATCTGGGCTGCTCTAGCTCAGTGACTGAGTGAATGGTGGTGGTGTTGGTTGTTTAGCTCCATTATGAGATTGGTGAGCTTTATGAGAGTCTGATCAGACAGAAAATGTTTTAGAATGTGATTATAAATGTGTGGCCAGAGCTAAGAAATAGCAGTCTGGAGTTGCATCCTACTAGAGAGAGAGGAAGGACTCTCCCACCATAATCAAAGCAACTGAGCCTAACAATTATGGCAGCAGTGTTTGGCACTAGTATAGGATGCTAAGGGGGAAAATGCTGTTTCTAATATAAAATGGGATCACATGAGGAAAAAGCAGCTGTATCAGTGTACCAGTGGTGATACGCCTGAATGAAATGTCTTATTACAGTGTTTCATTCTGAAAAATGAGGTGGAGTAGTCCTGCTGTGGATCTCCCATCTGATTTTCTGGATCCTTTTCATCCTGTCACTAGCTTGCTTTGTATTTCCTTTGCTTAGTTTCACAAAGAGCTTCCTCTGGAGTTTGTTACCAGTTTCCCCTGGTTTCGAGGACACTCTGCATTGACATTTTTTGGGGGGTTGCTCAGATTTTCATGTGGATTTCTTAGCAATCAAGAGCTATGTAAACCTCAGGTAACAATGCTGAAAAGCACGGATCACTTCATAAATCTTCATCCTTAGAATTCTACTAGAAAGTCAGGGCCTATTTCCACTTATGATTTCACCTCTTAGTTTCATAAATATCAAGCTCTCCTGTCTCACAGATGACCTGCTACCACAGTTCTCACACCATGTTCCTTTAAGCAGCCTTTGTCTGCTGGACTTTGATAGCCTCAGAGACATGTCCATAATTTTTCACCAAGGAAGGCTTGTCACAGGTCAGAAATCTCAAATGGCCTGTAGAGGAATCTGAGAAGTGAATTTCTAGACACACTTTTCATCCCCAGGAAGTCACATGAAGAGACAGTCTCTGGGGTCAGTGGAGGAACATGTGTGTATATTTGGAAAGAAACTTTTCCTGGTGGTGTCCAATGTGGGCACATAAAGATAAAAGCCTAAAAGTGTGATCATAAAATGAGTTGAGGAAGCTCTAACCCTTCTACCATGAGGAAAGTTGGCCTAAAGAACAGAAGATGTTTCCTTTCTTAAGTGTTCAGGAGAATTTTGATATGTAACAATCCCCATGCATCATAACCTAAGTTTTACTCAGGGTTATAGAGGTTAGTTCTTTCTTGGTATTGGTTTAGGCGAATCATTTCAGGTTTAGCCATGTCTAAACTTGTGCCTGTGGTCAGCTATTGGATGGGTTGTGTCCCCCTGGACTGTGATGGTTTAAGGACAGACAACTCAGTGCTATATCTTATTCTCCAGTGGGCTAATTTTGTGATATTCATGTGATGACTTTCAAAAAGGCTTAGAAGGGCCACCATCCTGTTTTTGTTGTGGTCTGTTTGTGCAAAATCACAAGACCAGTTTTAAGGACTGTAGAAACTGAGGTTGGTTTTTTTTTTTTTTAAGTGACACAGTGTTACACTATAAAGTGGTGTGTAGACCTAGCCCGTATTGACAATAACAATAATTGGTTATAGATGACTAAGAATTTAGAAGGAATCAGTGTTCATAATAATAGGTAATTTATGGATGTTTTCTTACTGTTTTCCAAAGCACACGTTAGGCCAAATAGTTGAGATACTTAAAATGATAATGTTGAAGAGTCATTTTCCACCTGTAGTATTTTTTTATGTTACAAGCTAAACATACTATTATCAAAGGAAGGAATATAGTATAGGTTCGTATTTTTATTTATTATTTTCCATGATACAGTTTTATAGGCACAGGGATTGATGCCTCCCATATCTTCCCTCACTATTTTTTACTCCCACCATTTATACCCATGTTATCAGAATAGTATAATCCCTTCATATAAATTATAAGCTTAACTTTCTATTATGTAAATGTCATGATATGGTGAGTACATGAGAAGGTAGAAAACCTGGTATAATAAATTAAGGGTATATTTATAAATTTCATTGAGGGTCCTACTTTTATTTGGGAGATTAGCATGCATACTTCCTGGTATGCTAATCTCCCTTTTATAGTTCAGATATATGTATGTATGTGTGTGTATATATGTATATATTTACATATTTATTTCATACACAAATATTTTGCTTAGTACTTTTAGGATAATCACATCGAAATATGAGCAGAGACTTCTATTTTTCATTCAGATATTTGGGAGATTTATAATTATGAAATATTTTCTTTCTTTTCATACAGTATTGTCGTGTAGTGTCAGGGCAGTTGCTCAGGTGAGTTTCCTATAACTTGGTATGATTTATATTTCATAGTGAAGTACGCTCTAAGACTTAAGAAAAAATTAAAAGTTTCTTAGAATAGATGTCAGTGTAAAGGTATAGCTTATAATTTATGATTATTTGTTAAAAATGACTATCTTTGAATACAGTGTTTTTTTTTTTAAAAAAGGGGGGGTTTGTTTTTAATATTTACAGAAAGAAGGAGAGACATGGAGAAAGGTCTTTCATCTGCTGGTTCACTCCCCATGGGCCCATCCTTTAACTGCTTTCCCAGGTCACAAGCAGGGAGTTGGAAGGAAAGCGGAGCAGCTGGGATCTGAACCAGCACATGCAAGGCAAGGACTTTAGCTCCTGGGCTACTGTACCAGACTTGAATACAGTCTTTCCAGTTAGCATCCTTAAAGTCACACTATTACCAATAATAATATAGATCTTTGCATACATTTACATGTAGATATACACTGGGCTTTTGAAATTGATATTCTATTATTCATATAAGCATAGGGTGAGTTTAGATGGGGTTTTGTAATTATAGCCTAATGTAGCAGCTCTCAACCAGCCACAGAGGGTCTGATGGACCCACAGGTGTGCCTTTCTCATATTGAGGTCATAATGTTAATGAATTCTGTCCTGATCTGAGAAGTGCACATACTATACACATACATTCTTGGTGCCCCTGCACTGCGGGCTCAGGATGAATGCTGCCAACTAAGGAGGGTAAGTTCATTGGATGCTGACAGTGGATGCTGAGGAGTACACATGCAAGTACCCAGTGTTGGGAGGTAGTCCGGAGGAACATCACTGCAAGTGCTTTGCAGCTGATTGGCTGCATGACCACTCTTACTTTTTAAGATTATTTATTCATTTGAAAGGCAGAGCTGGAGAGAGACAGAGACAGTGATCTTTCATTCACTGGGTCACTCCTCAAATGGCTGTAATGTCCACTCTGGGCCTGGCTGGAACCGGGAGTTTGTTTTGGGTTCCTCATGTGGGTGCAGGGAACCAAGCACCTGGGTCATCTTTGCAGATTTTCCAAGCATACTAGTAGGGAGCTGGATCGGAAGTAAAACTGGTGGAATAAGAGCCAGTGCCCATGCATGATGCCAGTACCACAGGCTGTGGGTTAACCCACTATACCACACTGTTGTCCCCTCCATGACCATCCTTTTGGGAATCAGAGGACCAAGCAGTGTGCTACAGTTGGAAGTTCTGGGCTTTGGTCATAGCTATGTATGTAATACTGTGGGACTTCTGGAGATCTGTCATAATGTGATGCCTGTTTCTCCCCCTGCACAAGGAGGGTATGAACACTTTAGGGGCTTTTGTGATGAAGACAGGCTGAGGTGTACATGGGAAAGCCCCAAGGGTAAGCCAGTGGAGAACATAAATGGTCTCCTCACAGCTATTTTCATGAAAGGGAGAAGTTGATGGCTCATCCCTGCAGAAATGATTTTCCAGTTTGCTCGGTGGTAAAGGAGTATAAAGATGATTCTAGTCCCATGGTTGCTTGGCCCTCCATGCTACCAGCCCTGCCAGAGCCTGTCACAATTGTGCCATTGTCAACATGAACCTGTCACATGCGAACTTGTTCAGAAACGGACTGTGCCATGTTCATTGACCTGCATTTCCCTATGGGACCCATTCTGTCTCTGAGGACTAGAGGAGGTCAAGGCTGACCTGTTTTGGTTAGAATACAGATATGCCTTTCTTGATTTGTCCTTGACCACTTTGGATAAAAGTGTATGGGCAAATTTGTATCAACAAAAATGTTACAATAAAAACTAATGATAGATGGAAGGGAGGCATTTTTGAAAGCTTCCTAGGGAATTTGATGCTGCTTTTGAGCCAACAAAGTTGAGTTTGAAATTCTTATTATGGTTTAATCTCATAGAAGGTAGCAGATTTCAGCCTCATTTGAAAAATGGGATGAATCTGAATCCTATTCAGTCATGGCAAATGATCTTTGGTTGAATCATTTCACTTTCATCATGTCGAAGTTTCAGATGAAGCCGAATTGAAAGGGAACATGTGTGGGAGTGCAGATTCCCCAGTAGGAAGGTCATACACTTCATTTGTTCTGCCATGAGGGGCCAGGTGCGAAGAGACTGGGGACAAGTGTGTTTTGTCAGGAATGCTTGCATAAAGTCAGTAATCACATGCATCTGCAGAATATGACAACATTGCAGAAACACAGGACAGAGAGGCTTCACAGGAACATGGTGCAGCTAAAGAGTGGCATGATGGCTGTCAGCTATCGATGTTCTAGTCCTTACAGAAACACTGTACACATGTTCCCCATAGTCATGAAGATAAATGAGTTTTTAGTTTCCCAACTTACCCATTTCTTGTACCCGTTGAGATCTCAGCATCTGACCACTGGCTGGCTGAACAAAACTTTGTAAATGTGTGTATACAGCTTAGCCAGCATCTTGGGGTAGGGCCATTGTTTATAGAAGTACCAGTGTTAACTGTCAGCAACATGGCACTGCAGGCTGAAAATCCAAGGCCTGCTTTCTATTTTTACACTTTGGAATGAAGAAAAATAATGCTGAGCTAACATTATTTATAAAATGGTTAAAGACACGACAAGGTGAAATATCACTGCTTTCAGAGAAAAAAAATGTTTTGATTCCATGTAGAACCTTTTGCTTTTCTTCACAAGGATCTTCTGTTCTCTGTGGTCACCTCAGGTACCTCAATGCTGTGATCTCTTGGCTCCTACTCCGGCATGGGAAAGAGGGCTGGAGGGCCTGGCTCTCAGCTCTGCTGCTTTTAGGAGGCAATGGATTGATTGATCAGAAGATTCTGAAAGACTGTTCTGTGTGTTGCAGTATGCAGCTCTGGATGCTGTGAACAAAATGGAGCGTGCAATGGAGACTTCATTCTTCAGGGATTTATCAAATCACAGGGGAGAAGAGAACAAGGCACATCAAAGTAGGAAACCATTTGTAAGAGAGGTATGCTCGCATACTCAATTATTCAGAGTTAAGATTTAGGATTTGGAACAGCTTCTACTTCTTCTGTGTTAACATAGTGTCAGACCTCAGGAAAAATAGCTTACTTATACCATGATCCTTAACTAATTTGAGGTAGCTCTGATTATTCTCATTGTAGATGGAAAGACTGAGGCCTCAAGAGAAGTGAAAGGAGTTTGTCTTCAGTCATATATCTGGTACGTGATAAGCCCAGAATTCAAATACCACAGTGGAAGGTTTCTATAACCAGTGTTCAGGCACCATGGGTATGGCTATCTGAGAAAAAAGCAGACAGCCCTGGACAATGGATTGGAAGCAGTGGCTTAGACTGGCTGGTCGGCGTGCTGACAAGTGACTTTTTGCTGGGCAGCACTCTGACACTTCCTGGAAGAAAGTGCTCCCTTGGTGACCTGAGAGACCGTGGTTCTTTATTTGTTTCTGCCAGATGGTCCTGCTTAATCACCCCAGCATCATTGTGGCCAACCTACCTACATTAATGTTATATTTTTAGTTTTGTGGCTCCAACTTAGCTGGAAATAGCTCAGCTTTCTTGGTGATTTTTAGAGTGAGGTTTTCTAAAAAATGTTTCAACTAATATAAACGGTGGATAAATTTGAGAGTGAAAGGAGTCTCATTAGCAATAATGCCAAGATAATTACAGGAATCTACTCTACCTATTTCAGATCAAACATTACAGTTATATGCTGTAACAAGGTACAGTTAATATAGAAATGAGATCTACTTTATTAAGGAAAGACCATGTTTAGGGGATGGAAGGAACATCATTTTTTACAGCAATAGTAATCTGTCTGATGTGAGGACATGGTTTGGCCAACATAGTCACTCAACTTTCATATACCCCTTTCTTAAGTCAGGTCATCCCTGACTTGTTGTGTCAGGGTGACATAGGCAAACCTCTTGTTTATTGCCAAAGTTAGGACTGAAGACTATTCTGATTTCTAAGATTGGAATTCCTTGGAGGCCTTTTGTCTATTTTTGTGCAAATTTTATGAATAAATCACAAGCAGAAACATTCAAGTTTCCCATAACAGATAATCTGTCCAGAGTCTGGGCAAAGCACATCCTGCCAACTTGGCCTCCCAAAGAAGGAGACTTGAGGAAGGAGAGATAAGGGGAAGAGAAAGAGGATTTAAATGAACATGACTCTGGTGTCATTTGCTCTTTCTGACCTGATAGCTAAGTGTTGCCTATGACAGTAATGATGATCAAATGATACATTGTCTTGTATTACAGCTGATCATAAAGGAGCAGGAAAATGCTTCTAGGACCCCATGGTCAGCGTTCATTTAAGTAATAGTGTCCATGTCTAACTTGGACTGGGATTGGCAACAAATTCCCCTTGTCTAAATCCTTAACATTTTTCATAATTAATGCCAAAGTTAGCACTTGCTCTGAAACGAGAAGCATGAATGGTTTTCATCAAACAATGCCTAATGAGGGAAGAGTTTCCCAGAGATCCCCAATAAGATCAATTTTTTGGAGTCTCTTATACTATATATATGATCATTTTACATGCTATTTTATAACAGAATCATGTTTATTGTTAGGTTTCTCAAAATAATTTTAGTAAGTGTTATGTGCCAAGAAAATATCCCATTTTATTTTGTAGCTTTGTTTTCTCTTGGGCACAATGCCATATCGGCCATTTTGAGATTGTGGGGAATCTAAATTCTCAGAGTAGTTGACACAGGGAAGAATTATGGATCTGCAAAATCATAGACAGAAAATGTTGACAAGAATGTCAAGTAGAAACCTGAAAATACAATTCTAAAATCTTTTCTTTTGATTAGTTCATTTAATTAGATCAAATAGGATCAGATAAAGATTCTGATGTTATTGTACACTATACTGGCTTGCTAGGACGCAGTAGTGAGGACTCAATGAGAAAGTTCATGTCAAAGTCTTTGTACCATTGTCCCAGATGGCTCTCTCATCCCCATATCTTTCTTTTATTAGATAATGTACAATCTAGACTTTCAAGATACATTGAAATTAAAATGAAGTCATAAGTTTTTATGTGGAGAGTCTATTACTTTGATTTCATCTCCTCTTTGATGATGGAGATGAATTTTTCTTTGAGACAAGTACAGTTGAATATAAACTTGGGCATTTTTATAATGGACTTTAAGGAGATGTTCTTTCAAACTCATTTGATTTTCTGATAAAAGCAATTAGCTTCAGGATGTATCTGTTGACTTTGTATGGTCCTTCATTTTATATACTATGAGCATCCCAAATATAATGCAGACATAAACAAAAAACCATAATGATCACTCAGAAACCAAAGCAAACAAAAAAGCTATTGCTGACATGAGAAGTAAAAGGCTAGTTAAATTTAGGAAACATTTCTCTAATTTTAAGCAACTACATTGATATAGATACGTAAATTTATTTGCCATAATAGAATCCTTCTACATTAAAAAATGCTTATCTATTTAGAAAGATCTTCCATCTGTTAGTTAATTCTTAATATTGCCACAGTGGCTCATGCTAGACCAGGCCAGGGCTAAGAGCCACAGTTTTCAACTGGGTCTCCAATGTGGATGGCAGGAGCCCAAATATGGAGCCATTTTGGTTTTCCCAAGTGCATTCGCAGGAAGCTGGATTGGAAGTGGAGCAGCTGTGGCAAGAGATGGTGCCCTCATGGAATGCTGGCATCACAGATGGTATCTTTACTCACTACACCACAATGTTGGCCTCAAATTTTTCATATTTATGTAGCTACTAACATCCAGTGTTAACACAGATGACATTGTGAACACTTTTCAATGGTAATATAATTGTCACCTCAGCCACACTAATGGCTGCTTGTTCTTTGCCTCTATTGACATTCCCTATCTCACACACACTGTTTGCCGAACATCTTGAAAAGATGCACTCCTCTGATCTCAGTTTAGAGTTGAGACAGACAGCTGAAGAGTACTGTCCTGTGTTATGTGAACTAGACCAAACAGGGAACTGTATTTTCCAGGCCAGTCTTCTTTTTCAAAGGAAAAGCTTGCTTGAGATTGGCTGACACAAATGAAGGAGCAAGCAAGCTATTCCCAGAAGTGACAGTTTCATAGACTGTGTGATTACTTGGGTGGCTTCTTCAGTTTCTCTCCCCACTCCTACTGGCTCATCCAAAGCTTTATTGCAAGGTACATGGCTAAAAACTGTTTTTCAGACCCTATAACTTACCCTTTCTCTTTCTCAACTTTTCCCAATTTTGTATAAGCTTTAATAACTCATGTAATAAAAACTTTCTTCCCATAATACCTATTGTGCCTCTCCTTTGCTGTCTGAATTCTTTTCAGACTGCTAATAGAGGATGTGGTACAAAGGATGAATGATGGGCACAAAAGGAGATCAGAAAGAAATGGCATCTCACCCAGATTGGAAGGCTCCATGGTGGAATCAGAAAGATTTTTACATCCAGGCAAGTCTGGCCTGGAGAAGCAGGAAAGGGTAGCCCAGAGAGCTCTGCAGTATTTTGGAGCTTCAAACCTTTCTGCATGACCAGATCATAAGAGGAGTAGTAGGGGTTAGGTTTGGAAAGATTGGGTAGGAGCCATACATGAAATTACTTTATGGCTAATGGCCAAGGAGACTGTGCCTTGTGCTTTGGCGATTTTGATGATACTTTGGAAAATTTCTTTGGCAGACATGTAGAAAGTGAATCGGAGAAGAAATGCAGGTGGACTCGGAAGAATTGTGATGCATCAGATCATACAAAAACAGAATGTAGTCAAAACAGGAAAGCGTAACACCCTATAGCGAGTTCAGGAAAGGAATTTAAGAGACTCATGGGCCTGGCACGATGCCCTAGTGGCTAAATCCTTGCCTTGTATGTGTCATATATTCCATATGGGGGCTGGTTCATGTCCTGGCTTCTCCACTTCCCATCCAGCTCCCTGCTTGTGGCCTGGGAAAGCAGTCGAGGACAGCCCAAAACATTGGGATTCTGCACCCACGTGGGAGATTCAGAAGCTCCTGGCTTCTGGCTTGGAATTAGCTCAGCTTTGGCCTTTTGGGTTACTTGTGGAGTGAACCAGCAGATGGAAGCTCTTTTCTTTCATTCTCACTGTAAATCTGCCTTTCCAGTAAAAATAAATAAACCTTTTAAAAAGAAAAAAAGGAAAGAAACATGCTCAGAAGGTAGAGTCTATGAGAAATGAGTGGGAATAGAGGGACAGGGAGAACATTGACAAGGAAAGTGGTCAAGATTGCATGGAATTAAAGGAGAGAAAATCACTTTTTTTTTTCAGTTATGCCGATAAAAGCAACCACAGGTGGAGTAGGCCTATTGCATCTGTGTTACGATTCTTTCACAAACCTTCTGGTCATACAAACTCTTGAAAAAATGGTATTCAGTTTACATTGAACTTGCATTGTTAAAATAATAAAGCAGTAGGTTTGGTGCTATGTCTTAGTGGCTAAATCCTTGACTTGCATGCGTCAGGATCCCAAATGGGCACCAGTTCATGTCCCAGCTGCTCCACTTTCCATTAGGCTCCCTGCATGTGGCCTGCGAAAGCAGCAGAGGATGGCCCAAAGTCTTGGGACTCTGGACCCCTTGTGGGTGATCCAGAAGAAGCTCCTGGCTTCAGATCAGCTCAGTTCCAGCTGTTGCAGCCAGTTGGAGTTAACCAGCAGATAGAAGATCTTTATCTCTTCTTCTCCCTGTATATCTGCCTTTCTAATAGAAATAAATAAGTGCTATAAGAGAGAGAGAGAGAAAGAGAGAGAGAGAGAAAGAAAAAGAGAGAGAGAGAAAGAAGAAAAGAAACCAGTTTCCAGTTTCTCTAAGCGAGGCCTCATTATTCTCCAGAGGATGCAGTTCCTTCGGAGAGTCTCTCTGCTGCTTTTGGATGTTGGATTGTAACTACTGGCACCAAGCCAGACACTGAGGGGGATGCAAGGGCCATGGGGATGGGAAAAATCACAGCACTGAAAACCTAGAAGACAATCTTCTTCCTAGAAAATAGGTAAACTTAACTCTAACACTGCTACACTTAGGCGTTTGGTTCATAGACTTTATTTTTTCACATTCTCTTGCTGTTTTAATGCATGTTATTTGTTTGTTACATATTTTAAATTCAGGCTGTGTTGTAAATAAGATGCAGCTTCCATGACTCCTTCCAGGAGTCTATTACTGAGAAGCTGTGTCCATATACCCTTGTGTGCTATCTTTGCACATGGTTCCACAGTGTGTGTGTGTGTGTGTCTGTGTGTGAGTTGGTTTAAAGATTTATTTATTTCTAAAAGGCAGATTTACAGAAAGAAGGAGAGGTAGGGAAGATTTTCCATCTGCTGGTTCACTCCCCAAATTCCCGCAATGGCCCAAACTGAGCAGATCCATATGTAGCTGGGAGCCAGGAACCTCCTCTGGGTCTCCCACCTTGGTGGGGCCAACTTCCACTGCTTCCCAGGCCGTAAGCACAACATGAACTTGTGCCCATATGGGATGCTAATGTCACAAGACAGAGGATTAGCCTGTTGAGCCATGGTGGCTGCCCCTACGGTTCCATGTTAACCAATGGCTTACAGTGAAGGAGCTTTTGAGGGCACCAAACACTTGGACAAGTTATCAACCTGTAAGTGATAGCTCATAGATATCCTGTTAAGAGCAGCCCCTAGCATATGTCTTTCATCACCCCTCCTACCAAGACATGCGCAGGCAAATGGCCACACACTAGACTTTAAGTGTGGAGTAGAGCTTTGAGGGTAGGACTCACTTTTATTTGCCTTGATATCTGCAATTCTAGGCATTATGTGTGGCATATGAAGATGACCAAGATCACTGATTTCAATATTAAAATGCGTCCAAATGCTTTATGACTGGAATTTTAAGAAAGTCTTTTTTTTTTTCTTCAGACTTCTTTTCCAAGGGGTTCCCCAGTGAATTCTTAGATTCCTCAAACTAATCTTGTAGTCATTTGATACTGTGTATACTCACACAGCTCCAAGCCATTGCTTTCCTCCAAGGCCACATTATCTTGTTTTATTAGCGTTTGCTTCTCTAGACCGCTGGCTAGCTTCTGTTTGTGTGTCTCAGCAGTGGCTACATCTGGGGCCTCAGGCTCTCACCTCTGAGCCAGGGGCTTGTTTTTATCTCCTCTCGGATGTGAGTACCCTTTTATTTCATGGTATTTCTAGAAAAAGATAGTTGCAGTAGTCACCAATTTATTTTCCCTCGTCCGAGATATTTTATTTAGGTAATTCCTTTTAAGGAACATTAATTATTAAGCCTATTGCCTAGAACACTTATCTAAATCCTAAAAGCCCCAGTCTGACTTACCACTGAGTACTACTGATTTCCCTCCCAACCCTAAAAAAGAACTTAAACCTGCACCATTTGTTGCAGGCAAATGATTTTTCTCTAAGAACAGTTCTTGGCATTTATATTATTTATGTGTAAGTGAAGGATCCTTTCTGATAATTTATGCTACATTAAGGAAGTCTGTTCCAAGAGATTATAATAATTCTTATTAAAATATTACTGAAACATTCCAAGTTTATCTTTATTATTATTCCAATACAGTAAGTAGTCGGTGCCTCAATAAGGGTTCTTTGTCAAACATATTACCCTTGACTGCTTCTCAGTCCATTTTCCAAGAGAAACTAGTATAGAATTGTGCATTATCAGTAGTATTATTGATACTTTTTAAAAAAGATCTTTTTAAATTTTTTGGAAAGGCAGATCTACAGATAAAATGAGAGACAGATAAAGATCTTCTATCTGCTAGTTCATTCTCCAGGTGGCTGCAATGGCCAGAGAGCTGGGTTAATCCGATCCTAAAGCAGAAGCCAGGAGCTTCTTCTGGGTCTCCCATATGAGTTCAGGATCCTAAGGCATTGGAGCATCCTCACCTGCTTTCCTAGACCATAAGCAGGGAGCTGGATGGGAAGAGCAGCAGCTGGGACATGAACAGTGCCCATATAGGATGCTGGTGCTTGAAAGTGGAGAATTAGCTGGCCCTAATTTTGTTATTTCTGAAATAGGAGGTGCTATTTTAATAGATATGCAAAATAACTATTCCCTCTTTTTGTTAGGTGTTTTCTTCTCTCTGATCACATTAATTATATAAGAATCTCCTTTTTCTGTATTTGTTATTCAATTGAAGCACTTTAATATAAAAAGATTTATTTTACTTGAAAGATTTATGGTGAGAAAGTGAGCATGAGAGAGATCCTCCATTTGCTGGTTCACTCCCCAAATAGCCACAGCAGCCTCAGTAGACCCAGTTCGAGGCTTGAGGCAGGAGCTACTTCTGGTTCTCAAACATGGGTGCAAGGATCACAGGCCTTGGACCATTTTCTGCTGCTTTCCCAAGCCATTAGCAGGGAGCTTGTTCAGAATGGCACAGCACATGACATGGCATTCATATGGGATGCTGGTGCTGCAGGCAGAGGATTGACATGCTATGCCACGTGCTGGTCTCTGAAGCAATGTGTGTGTATATATGTATGTATATATACACACACACACACACATTATATATATATATATATATATATATATATATATATATATATATATATATATATATATATATAATCTCTACATAGTTAATTAGACACAAAGGTTCAAGGGCTACAGGAAAGTGGGTAAGACTATTATTTCCTCATCATTTTTTTCCCTGTATCTGGGGCAAAGGGGGAGATAAAGGGAGAAGCCCCCCCCCACTCTCCCACCCATCCCAGGTTCCTGATGTGGGGCATGCTCTGAGGGTCTTACTCAAGTGGTTTTGATAGTTCAACAGCTATAAACTGCTGCCAAACTCACCATTCCAAGCACGATGAGGTTGCTGAAGAACACTGATTGACGTAGTTCATCTTAGAGTCTCCATTTAGCAATGGGTTTTAATGAGCATGAACCAGGGGGGTTCCCAGACTTCTCTCAGTGATTTTGGGGACTTCCTAATATTTGGGCTACTATTTCCTCATGTACTCAGGGAAGTGGATAAATCTCATCTCTTTTACTAGGTACAGTCAATAAAAGATACGGAACTATTACTCGACCTACTGTTGAGCAACTCAGGAATCTGGATGCTAAGAATAGGAGTTTCCATATATGTGGGAGAAGCACAAACAGAAGGGCATGTAGGTCTGGTATCATGATCCAGGGGAAAGGGGCTGAGATGGATCCTCCACTTTTCAGCCATGATCTCAGGTATTTTCAGTTGTGGACAATCCTTGGAAGAGCTGTCCACTCTCTGCTAGACACTAGGAAATCAGATGTGGTTCCTGTTTCTCAAACTTGAACTCAGGGACAAATTGTCTAGTCCAAATTTTTTAAGCACTCTTTTATTATTATTATTATTTTATGATACACTTCCATAGGCTCCTGAGATTTCCCTTACCCCTTTCCCAATCCCCCCCCCCCCCGCCGGATTCCCCTATATCCTTACTCAAGTATAGTTCTTTCTGCAAAATCTTATGTTCATCATTGCGGGCATAGACAATGGCAGAGAGTCCAGCATCCTATTGTCAAGATATAGTAAACAGTTTCATTGTAAGTCCATCTTTGTCTGGAAGTAGAGATGCATACTGCATTGTATCCTCACATCTGGATATGTTAGTCTCCATTTCACAGCTACTGGACATCCCCTCAAATGAAAAGTCATAATACAAAATCAACAACAGGAATAAAAACAGAAATTTACAATGCCATGAAGTTGAATAACATGCTACTGACTGATTAATGTGTCACTGAAGAAATGAAAAGGAAAATCAAGAACCTTCTTGAAAAAATGATGCTACTGTATGATCTATGAGTCATTGAATAATTTAATCAGAAGAAACTATTTGAAGAGATGAAACCAACAAAAACAAAAACATCAAAATCCAAGAGATAGAGCTTCCACTGATTTTTATTGAAGTGTGTCTCTTCTAGACAACAAATAGATGGGTTTTGCTTTGATTTTTATTGAAGTGTGTCTCTTCTAGACAACAAATAGATGGGTTTTGCTTTTTAATCCAGACCACTAATCTATGATGTTTGATTGAGTTTAAGCCAATTACTTTCAGGGTTAATATGTATGGGTAGTAATTTCGCCCTGTCATTTTAGGAATGGGTTGTTCATTGATTTTGTCTTCTGTTGTCATTTTACTGGGATGTTCTTCTCATTTGCCTTTGGTTTTGTTGGGTGCTATTCCTCTTCTCTGTCAAGAGAACATCTTGAAGTATCATTTGTGGGGAAGGTTTGGAAGAGGCAAATTCCTTTAACTTTTCTTTACTGTGAAAGAATTTTATTTCATTTTCAAAGACAAAAAAGAAAGCTTTTCTGGAATGCCAATTAAACTCACAGATCTCTCACAGGAAAGTCTATAGCCAGAAGATAATGGAGAGACATATTCCAGATTCTAAAAGCAAAAAAAAAAAAAAAAGAAAAAAGAAAGAAAGAAAAAACAAAAAACTGGAAAAACTGTAGTCCAAATGTTTTACCAAGGGATTTTTTAAATATTTATTTTATTTTTACTGCAAAGTCAGATATACAGAGAGGAGAGACAGAGGAAGATCTTCCATCCGATGATTCACTCCCCAAGTGACCACAACGGCCGGTGCTGAGCCAGGAGCCAGGAGCCAGGAGCCAGGAACCAGGAACTTCCTGCAGGTCTCCCACGTGGGTGCAGGGTCCCAAGACTTTGGGCCGTCCTCGATTGCTTTCCCAGGCCACAAGCAGGGAGCTGGATGGGAAGTGAAGCTGCTGGGATTAGAACCGACACCTATATGGGATCCTGGGG
The DNA here is from genome assembly GCF_030435755.1 of Ochotona princeps. NCBI lineage: Eukaryota > Metazoa > Chordata > Mammalia > Lagomorpha > Ochotonidae > Ochotona > Ochotona princeps. The sequence continues at coordinate 27,406,038 of NC_080839.1, forward strand.
CATTCAAGGCGAGGACTTTAGCTGCTGGACCACTGCACCCAGCCCTACCAAGGGATTTTTAACAATGTGTATTCCGTTTAAGTGGTCATCTGATGAGTTATGTGTATATTTGGAGTCTTTTAGGATTACTCATTACAGGAAATGCTACACCTTTTCTGTTTTTACACCAGTGGCTTTCATTACATGAAAGTCAAATGACTTCAGAGAAATATAGACTAAAACATCGTCACTGGGAGAACAGTAGAAGAGGTCCGTCTGCAGAGACAGCGAGGGCTAGCACACACGTCAGACTCCAGCCATGAACTCTCTGACAGGCGTTCCATTGGTGTGCATGCCTTCCACAGATCTCGTCTTTGAACAGCTCATGCTGTCTCTGGCTATTCCGTGCAAGCATGGACAGATGCAGGAAATGAGACCTGCTTCTGACAATCAGTTTATGTAATGAAAATTTCAATAGAGCTGCAGTCATAACCTTCTTTTCAAGTAAACAAGTCAGCATTACTGAGTTATCAAATAATGCTTAATGAAAATTGACACTTGAAGATTGTCGGCAATATTTTGGAACAAAGTGAGGTCTGTTTACTGTGAACCAGCAAGAAAAGCCTTGAAATAATTAACAACATGCTTATGGTTGCAGGCATTATCTGAATTGCTGAAGCCAAAACACACACACACTCACACTCATGTCAACACACGAATTATTCAGTGTGGAACCTGACCTGTGCTCGTCTTTTCTTATTTAAACCAATACTGATTATCTAGTTTCAGTGGAACAACATCCTTCATCACAGTGGATTAGCATTTTAAATTTGACTTCTACCTGTTATAGCAATTAAATGTTTTTTAATGTATATGGTTGTTTCAGTTTAATCATTTTCAAAGGAATTTATGGCTTTAGTCAAAGAATAAAGGTATGCAAGTGTTCTTCCCCGTTTTTTTTTTTTTTAACTTTTATTCATTTGTACGACAGAATGTCAAAAAAAGAGGAGAGAAAAAAAATCATCCAGTTGTTTGGTGTCCAAATAGCCGGAGCTGGACCAGGCCAAAAGGAAGACCCTGGGGTTCATCCAGGTCTTCCATGTGAGTGCAGGAATTCAAGTACATGGGCTGTCTTCTGTCTCTCCGGCTGCATCAGCAGGGAGCTGAGTGGGAACCGGGAGCAGCAACTGCAACCCATGTTTTAGAGATGGCTTAGCCTCATGCACCACTAGCTAATCCCCATTTTTGTTTGTCAAAGGGATCTCTGCATCACTCTAATTTTAAAGGGGTTAAGGGTAGACTCCAAATAAAACTGTTACATATACCCTGACAGTAGGATATTAGACTTTCTACCATTGTCTATGCCTGCAATGTCTTGATGCACTTAACTGGCAGAATGTTGGACTTGTGACTTGCTGAAGGACTATACTGTTGTAATAATACAGGGGGAAGCAGTGTGTGGGGCAGACGATAATGTGAGGAATAGGGGTGTGGCATGAGAGAAAATGTACAAATAGGTGACAGAATTGAAAAGGTACGGTGTTTAAAATAACTGAGTTTAAAAGCAAGCTTTCACACTTAAAAATTGTATAAATTTGAATGTGCTGTTTAATTGGATTGTGCTGTTTTCCTGGCCTACTAAAATGGATATTGTGATCATCATCATCATCTTCATCATGATTCTGTCGCCTGTAAGTGACATAATGGCTTCTTGGTGCAAGAATTTGGCATATACTAAGTACTTAGCATTATCATCATCATCATTACATTATTTACTAAACTTCGATCTGAGACATCCAAGAGTTAGCAGAGTTACATAATGAGCTAGCAATAAATGGCACTGCTTTCAAGGAGACTTGTTGCTCAAGATGGTTTGGCTGGTACAGCTGTAGAAATTACCTCCAGCTCTGGAGACAACTGAGGCTGTTGGCACCTGAAGGTTCTCTTCCTCTCCAACAGCTTTACAGTGTGGATCAGGTTTAAGGAGGAAAGCAGTGGTTCAGTTTTTGATGTTGACTACTGTTTCCAAAACTTCCACCACCTTCTCAGTTTAAAATCCATGCGCAAGGAGGGGTTTGCAAAAAGTTAATGGGGTTGGGGTATGTGGCTGGCATTGTGGTGCAGCACATTAAGGAACTCTTTGCAGTATCAGCATCCCACATCATCATGCTGGGTTCAGTCTTGGCCACTCAACTTCAGATCCAGCTTCCTGTAAACATACCTGGGAAGGCAGCAAACAAAAAATGGCCCAAGGTCTTGGATCTCTGCCTTCCATGTGCTGCCCATTGTGGATGGTGTTCCAGGCTCCTTGCTGCTTCCCTGGCTGAGCCCTGTCTGTTGCAAGCATTTACAGTGAACCAGCAAATGGAAGATAGCTGTTTCCCTCTATGCTTTCTCTGGCTTTCCCTCCCTCTCTCTCTCCCTCCCTCCCTCTCTCCTTTCCTTCTCTCTTTACTCTGCCACTATCAAAATCTCCTTAAAAATTGTTGTTAGGGGCTCATGTTGTGATATAGCAAGTAAAGCCAGCACCTGCATCCCATGGTAGTGCTGGTTTGAGTCCCAGCTGTCCCGCTTCAGATCTAGATCCCTGCCAATGGCTCAGGAAAAGCAGCTAAATATGGTCCAAGTACTCAGTCCCCTGCACCTTTGTGGAAGACGTGGTTGAAGCCCCTGGATTCAGAATGGCCCAGTCCTGGCCACTGCAGCCATTTGGGAAGTGAACAGACCACTTCTTTCCCTCTGTCTCACACTCTGTATAACTCTGCCTTTCAAATAATATAAAAATGTGTCATTCAGGGAAAAGCTCAGCTCTTCTGTGCTGCCTGACAGTTCACTTCCTACCTCCCAGGCCCTGCAGCTCTCAACAGAGAATGTAATGGGTATCTGGTGGGTTTCATAGTATAAATTATTCCTCTCATAGTTTTGCTGTAATGTCATGGGCTTCATCAAAGTACTCCTCCACAGTATTTCTCATAGAACTAACAGAAATCCTGATCAGCAGCCAGTGGAATTCCTTAAATCCCAGCTTCCCTCCCACAGTTGTTGGAGAACACAAATTTTTCTCAGACACAGTTTAGATGTCTCAGAGCTATCCATCAGTGCTGGGGAGAGGTAGGGTGCAGAGAACATTAATGGGTACAGCTAACGTGGAGAGAAAGGAGATAGAGTCTACAAGACAATCAAAAGAGAACAAAAAGAGAAGGCCATGTCAGTCTTGCCAGCCACACAGTATGTTCACTGTGTAACGATTTTAAGGAAAAACAACACAAACGAATCCCAAAGGTGGTAGAACTCCAAGAGAAAGCTAGCCTGAGTTCTTCTTGTGTGGTTTGTGCTAAGACTTCCTGATCCGGACACCTGGTTAGAGTTGCATTAACATGTAGTACACACAGCCTTCTCTTTCCAAAACCACAAGACCCTCTGGATAGATTTTTCTTCTTTTTCTATTTTTCCTAGAACATCTCAAAGCCTTTCTGTGCTCCCGGAGAGCATGAATTATTCACTATTATAGAACATCAAGCTTCAAAGTTTATTTTTTAAAAAAGTAGAATTGTCTAAACCATCCAGTACTTTACCTCTGCCTTTGTTTTCATTACCTAAACATTTAAAAAGACCACTTTTCACCTTTCTTCTTGGCCATCTTTTGACTGACTTGAAGCTGCTTCTTTTTTTTTTTAAAGATTTATTCATTTTATTACAAAGTCATATGTACAGGGAGGAGGAGAGACAGAGAGGAAGATCTTCCATCCGATGATTCACTCCCCAAGTGAGCACAATGGCCGGTGCTGCGCCGATCCGAAGCCGGGAACCAGGAACCTCTTCCAGGTCTCCCACGCGGGTGCAGTGTCCCAGTGCATTGGGCCGTCCTCAACTGCTTTCCCAGGCCACAAGCAGGGAGCTGGATGGGAAGTGGAGCTGCTGGGACTAGAAACGGCACTCATATGGGATCCTGGGGCGTTCAAGGCGAGGACTTTAGCTGCTGGGCCACTGTGCTGGGCCCTTGAAGCTGCTTCTTATCACCCCTCTCACTTTCACCCCATAATCTCTCAGGGGCTCTGTTTTGCCTTAGGTTCAAGAGTGACATTTACACCTATAGTCATATACCATGTAACTATCCTTTTATTCATTTTAAATGACTTCATGATCACACTTGGTAAGGTGAAATATTTGGCTCACAAAGTATCAGGCCTGCTACAAATTCTTCTGATAAAAGATGTTGGTGATCTTAGCATTTATTATGATTCAAGAAGCATCCACAGTACCACTGAAGTAGTTGTATGAGCTTGGACCAACTAGGGAATTTGCAGAGCAGCTAATAATTCTGCTGCTGGTGAGTGTGATAGAACTGACACATTGAGGCACCTGGCATAGAGAAAGCACTTCATTAGTGATATAATTTACGTAATCAGTAGGAATTGATGATTACAATCCAAGTTGCTCCTGGTTTCAGGAACTGCTGTCCTCCCATTGTAAAAGTTTTTCTTTGTTCACCACAGTTCTAGGCATATGCTAAGAATACCCTAAAAGACAAAGGGAGAGCAGAGACTGAAATAGAAACACCCCCTCCCCTCAGGTGTGAGAAGCTCATTCATTTGGAGCTGAAATCATATCATGGCCACTTGGCCCTATGACTTTAGAGTGATTTATGCATGAAGTAGAGGGACCATAAATGTGCCCACCACTCTAGTCTTAGTAATGGTTTCAGTAAGATAATGAATACAAAGCTTTTAGTCTAGTACTTGACACATGATAAATATTTGGAAAATTTCAGCTTGCATGTGACTTGGGGTAAGTTTCTGTTGGACAGTGCTGGTTTAATGTAGTGCTAATTCTATATTCATAATAGTAGGGGCTTCTGGGCCACAGGGCTGTTTTCCTCAGCTTGACAGGGTGAAGTCAGCTGTGCTGCTGATTGGCTGTACTAATCTGGATTCTCAACCTTAGTGTACAATCCTTATTACTTCACATTTTTGTTAGGCTTGATACTGTTAGTTTGGAACATTTTGTCATATTTGTGATTATGAATTGCATTCCATCGTCTTATTTTACAATTCTCTCATTACTACTTATAGTGAATATTTTCCCCAGATATTTAGTAGTCATTTGCTTTTCGTATTGGAAATGCTGGTTAATGTATTTTGATAATTTTATGTGACCTTTTTTGCCATTAACATGTTGATTTCTTAAAGTATATAATGATACGATCTTTGTTCTAATCCCACTCATATTTTCCAAGCTATATTTCATTTTCTTACAGGGGAATTTTAATGAATATAAGTTCTGAAGGTTAATGTAGTCACTTTTTTAATCAGTAAAATATTTTTCTTTTAAGGTCAATACTTACTTCTCTACCCTGCAGTCATAGAGATATCCTTCAACTTTTTGCCTGTAAGTCTGCGAAATATTAAGAATTGCTTGTGTGTGTTGTGGCCCTGGAGGTGTAATTCCACTATATATATATATATATATTTCCACACATATATACACATTTTTTCTGCCATCTTTTATTAAAGAAATCCTCATTTCTTTCATGCAATACTGTATCAATGAACACAGAAGATTGTATAAACTAGTATGGCTAATTCTGGGTTCTCTTTTCTGTTCTAGTGCTGTATGAGTCAATTCTCACATATAAAATCTTTTGCTCTGGTAGACCAAAATATTTTTATTTTTGCTTGTTAAAAAGTTGCTTGTTTACTTGAATTATAAAATGACAAATTGCAAGACAGAAGGTGACGGGGAAAGAAGGAGAGAGAAAGAGACAGAGAGGGAGTGGGAAGAGACAGAGATGGAGTGAGAGGCGTCTTTCACTCACTAGTTTACGCTATTGGCTGAAATGTTCAGGGCCAGTGCAGGTCCTAACCAGGAGCTCAGAACTTCTAAGTCTTTCACATGTATGGTAATTAGGTGGTTCGTTGTCTTCCCAGGCACATTTACATGCAGCTAGATAAAAAGTGGAGCATCTAGGACTGGAATTGGCATCCAATATGAGATGCATTGCAGGTGGGAGCTTAACCCATTGTGCCACAATGCTGGTCCAGAAACTTTTTGTTTTAAAAGTGTATTGGCTCTTCTTGGCCTTTGATCTATGACATGGATATAAGAACCAACTTTATAAAATCCATTTAAATGTTCTGTGATTTTGATGAAATTCATTTCAAAACTTTAGGCCAATGTAGGGATAAGGTATATTTTTTAATGATATTCAGTCTTCCAATCTACTATCACTGTATAACACTGGCATCAAAGATCTTTTATTTAGTTTTTTTTTCCAGTGTCTTCAAATCACATTTTCTAACTATTTCGAAAAATGACTTTTATATTTAATTGTGTTCATGTATGTAATTAGCATAGTGTCATCATTTAAAATATTGATTCTTTCATTTATTTGAAGGCAGCCAGACAAAGGTACAGACAGACTGAGATCTTGCAACTGCTGTTTCACTCTTCAGGTGCCTGCCAGAGATTGAAGCCAGGAACCAGGAGCTCAAGCTGGGTCTTCCACATGGGTGGCACAGACCCAATCACATGAGCCTCCTGGCATTAGCAGGAAGCTAGATTTGAGCGCAGTGTCAGGACTCAAACCCAAGCATACCATTATGGGATGTTGTAATCCCAGTAATATCTCCTAACTGCTATATTAAGCTTTTCCCACAAGGCATTTTTAATGCATTTTATAATGTGGTGTAGAGAAATGCAATTTTATGTATTTTTAGGTAATCACATTTCAACATTCTTAATAATGCTAATACTTTAGCTATGGAATCTTTAGTTTTCATTATAGACAATGACAAAATTCTTTGATAATGATGTGTTTTGTTTTCCATAGCAATCCTTATATATTGTTTTATTTATTTATTTTTATTTATTTGAAAGGCAGAGTTATAGATAAAGAGGGAGAGATGGAGAAAAAGAGAATAAGAAAATTTCTATGTTATCTAATAGCTGGGCATTCATTTTTAAAATATTTATTTTTATTGGAAAGTCAGACATACAGAGAGGAGGAGAGATAGAGAGGAAGATCTTCTGTCCAATGATTCAGTCTCTCAAGTGACCAATGGCCATAGCTGAGCCAATCTGAAGCCGGGAGCCAGGAGCTTCCTCTGGGTCTCCCACATGGGCGCAGGGTCCCAAAGCTTTGGGCCATCTTCAACTGCTTTTCCAGGCCACAAGCAGGAAGCTGAATGGGAAATGAACCTGCTGGGATAGAACTGGCGCCCATATGGGATTCTGGCACATGCAAGGCAAAGATTTGAGCCACTAGGCTACCGTACCATGCCCTAGATAGGCATTCTTGCTAGGACTGGGCCAAGCCCATGCCAGGAGTCTAGAGTACTGACCTGATCTTTCACATAGATGGCCATCTTTGGCTGTCCTAGTAGGCATCATAGCAGGGAGCTGCAGTGTAAGTGGAGCACTGGGATTCATATGAACACTCATGGGAGACTCTGGATTTGTATGTGGCCCTTCAACCCACAGTACCACAGTGCCAGTTGTACATTTTTGTTCTTAATATGATCATTAAGATCTTCAATATGATACTTGCTAGAATGTATTGAATCATGGTCATTTGAATGTCTAGTGAGTCATGGTTTATAGACTTTGTCAGGCACACTTTTGTAATCTTTTTTGAAGATGGACTTTATTTATGCGGGGGATAACTTGTATACATTGCACATATGCAATTTTCCCACCGTATCCCTCTTCCTCCCTTGTTCCTATTTGTCCAATGTATTTTCATTTGAGGGGAGAGGGTGCTCTTTTAATTTTTATAATGACATTTTCCTTTTTAGAATTATTTTCATTTTCCATAATACATTTTTGTGTAGGAATAGATTCCCCACTTGCCCACCTCTTTATCCCTCCCCATTTTACCCATATTAATTCAATAGCACAGTCCTTCAGCAACAGTTTAAATTTAACATTCTGCTATTCAGGTTACCCTGGTGTTGTAGGTAGACAAAGACATAAAACCTAGCATCATATTATTGAGGTATATTTAACTGTTTCACTGGGAGTTCTGTTATTTGGGTGTAGAGATGGCTATTGCAATGTACCTTCACTTCCCAATGTTAGTCTCCATTGTATAGTTCATCTATGAGAATATATGCAAATACTTGTTCACATGTTCTTTTGTAAAAAGAAACAACAACAACAACAGAAAAACCCTGTGCATTTCCATTGCCCTTTTATAACAGGATTGTTTTTGGCTACTTTTGAGTTTCTGAAGCTCTTTATAAACCTCGATATTAGTCTCCTATCTGTTGCGCAGTCTATAAAGATCTTCCATTCTGTTGGTTGCCTCTTTGCTGATCATCTCCTTTGCTGTACAGAAGCTTCTTAGTTTGATGTAATCTCATTTGTTTATTTTGGCTCTGACTACCTGTGCTTCTGATAACTTTTCTACATCTTTGCCAATCGCTATATCTTGCTTTGTGCTTCTTATGCTTTCCTCTAATAGTTTGACGATTTCTGGCTTTGTACTTTTCATCATAGCGGTCATTTGTTACTGAATTCTATTGAACATTGTAAGAGAACTTAACCCAAACCTCCCCAAATGATTCAAAACAATATACCAATTGGCAATCCTTCCAAACTCTAGGAGGCCAGCATCACCTTAATACCAAAGCCAGATCAACACACAAAAGAACTATAGAACAATGTTCTTGATGAACATAGATGCAAAACTCATCAGCCAAATATTAGCCAACAGAATCCAATCAGACAGATCATTCACCCAAACCAAGAGGCATGCAGAGTTTAATATACATAAATCCATAAATGTGGGCCCGGCGGCGTGGCCTAGCGGCTAAAGTCCTCGCCTTGAACGCCCTGGGATCCCATATGGGCGCCGGTTCTAATCCCGGCAGCTCCACTTCCCATCCAGCTCCCTGCTTGTGGCCTGGGAAAGCAGTTGAGGACGGCCCAATGCATTGGGACACTGCACCCACGTGGGAGACCTGGAAGAGGTTCCTGGTTCCCGGCTTAGGATCGGCGCGCACCGGCCCGTTGCGGCTCACTTGGGGAGTGAAACATCGGATGGAAGATCTTCCTCTCTGTCTCTCCTCCTCTCTGTATATCCGGCTTTCCAATAATAATAAAATCTTTAAAAAAAAAAATCCATAAATGTGGTAGAACAAATTGAAAAATAGAAATAAAAACCTTACGATCATCTCAGTAGATGCAGAGAAGGCATTTGATAAAATCCAACACCACTTCATTCTAAAAACCCTAAGCAAGATAGACACAGAAGAAACACAATCATTGCCATATATGAAAAACCCGATGCTAGCATAATACTGAACAAGGAAAGACTGTAAGTTTTCCCATTAAGAGCTAGAACTTGACAAGACTGTCCAGTTTTACCACTGCTATTCAGCATGTTATTTGGAGTCCTTACTAGAGCTATTAGGCAAGAAAAAGAAATTAAATTAATTCAAATTGAAAATGAGGAAGTCATTATCTGCTTACACATGACATGATGGTATACATGGGAGAATGAAATGACTCAATCAAGAGACTAATGGAACTCAGAGTTGGCAGAGTCATAGGGTACAAAATCAGTGAGCATAAATTGATGGCCCTAATATGCACAAATAACTCCATGACTGAGAAAGAACTTCTTAGAATAGTTCCTCTCAAAATAGACAAGATGAAACTTAAATAATATTGAATAAATGTAACTAAAGATGTGAAAGGCCTATATGATGAAAATTGCAATGACATATTTCAGTGTACTTTATAATCACAAGCTTAATCCCTCCCCTTAAAAATATTAAACACTATTAAGTACTATTCTACTGTAATAATCAAGAGAAATCATTGAGGGAAGGGGATTTGGCAATGGGGGAGGGAAAACCTCAGAGCCTTTGCATCTACATTGTATAGTAATAATGCATATATAATATATTAAATAGTGGAGAAACCACTGTTCCTTGGGAGTATAGATAGGGGCTATAAACAATGAAACTTTGCAATATCAATTTTTCATTTACATTATATTCTTTATACTCTGTTTTAGTGACTACAGAGAAAAAATGTCTGTGATTAGCTTATTTCAATAAGCATAATGGTTTCCAATTCCTTCCATATTTTCTGCAAAAGACAGGGATGTCATTCTTTTCTAAGGATTAGTTGAATTCTGTCATGTGTATGTACCACAATTTCTTTATTCAGTCATTGTTTGATGGACATCTGATTTAATTCCATACTGTAGCTACTGTGAAATGAGCTGCTATGAACATGAGGGTACAGGTACATCTTTTATATGTTTATTCTATTTTCTTTGGGTAAATTCCCAGATGTGGAATGATTGGGTCATAGAGTACATGTGTTTTCAAATCTCTGAGGGATCCGTATATTGTTGTCCATCATGATTGCATCAATTTACACTCCCACCAACAGTGTATTATGGCACCTCTTTCTCCACATGCTTCTTAGCATTTGTTATTTTTTGATTTGGGGATGATCGCCATCCTAACTTAGGTGAGGTGAAACCTACTTGTGCCTTTTGTTTGCATTCCGCTTATAGCTTATGATCCTGGGCATATTTTCATATCTCTACTGGTCGTTAGTATTTCATTTTTTGAAAAATGCCAGCTCATATGCTTATTCCATTACTTAACTGGATTGCTTATTTTTTTGTTAAACTTCGTGAGTGCTCTCTATCTATGTGTGTGTGTATGTATATATGTGTATGGGTATATATGTACACACACGTACATATATATGTGCATATATATATATACCTGTTTTTTTCTAGATCTTCAGTTTGTTGGCATATAGCATTGTAGTAATTCTAGAAGACTTTTTAATTTTTGTAGCATTTTTTGTAACATTTGTTTTCTTTTTAAATTTAATCATGTTAATTAATTGTATTATTTAGGGTCTTTTCCCTTTGCTGTATTTTTTAAATAGGGCAATGTCTATCTTTTTTCATTTTTTCAAGAAAATAGCTCTTGATCTTACTGATTCATATTTTAATTTTCTTTATTGAATTTTTAGCACTTGTTTTCTCTTACTAATTTCTATTTGGTTTGTGCTTGTTTTTCTTGATCTATGAGATCCATTGCTAAATAAATTTATTCAGTGCCTTTCTAATTCTTGATGCAGGTGCTAATAGTTACAAACATTCCTTTTACCACTGCTTTTGCTGTATCCTAAAAGTTTCTATATGTTGTACTATCATCCTTAGTTTTTTCTAGTTTTTTTTTTAACCTATTCTATGTTGCCTTCTTCATTCAGTGGCATGTTATTTAGTACCCAGGTGTCTGCACATTTCCTAGAGTCTCTAAAATTAATTTCTATCTTCATTTTGCATGGAAGATAACATGGCACAATTTCATTGTTTTTATTTGTTGAGACTGGTTTCATAGCTTATCATATAATCTGAAGAGAGTGTTCCATATATGATGAAAAGAATGTACATTCTGCAACCATGGGATTAAATACTCTGGAAATATGGCTTAAATCTGTTTGGTCTATGGTGAAGATTAGCCCTGCTGTTTTTGATTTTTTTTTTCAATCTAATTGACCTTGCCACTAAGGAAAAGGGGGTGTGGAAGTGCCTCTTTAACTTAGTGGAGCTTTTGTCTCCCTTTAGACATAGTAATAGTTGTTATAAATAGCTTTGTGCCCTGGCAGTGGGTGCATGTAATTTACTATGATCTTATCTTGCTGTTGAATTGTTTCCTTAATCATTCTACATCATTTTTCTTTATATCTTTTTATAATTTTGTGTTACAATTGATTTTGTCTTATTAGAATGGTTACTACTACTTATTTTTGCTTTCTATTATTGTGGAATAATTTTCTCTATCCTCACATTGATTTTATACGTATCTTTGTTGGTGAAATATCTGGTAGGCAACATTTAGATGGGTCTGGTTTTTTAAAATCGATAATCCAGTGTGTATGTTTTAAATGGAGAATTAATCCATTTACACTGAAGTTCATTCCTGGTAAGTAATGACTTGATCCTGTCATTTTTATAAGTATTCCAATTGTTTGTTTTGAATTTTCTTCATTCTCTTGCTAGAAAGTTAGGCACATTTCCATTCTCCCATAATGGTCACGTTTTTCCCTGCTTCTGCGTACAGCACGTTCCTCAGTGTCATTTGAAGACTGGATGAGTAGTGACAAAGACTTTCATTTTCTGTTTATTTTGGAAGGCATTTATTTCATCTCCAGGTATAAATGAGAACTAAGATATAGTGTCCTGGATTGTCAGTTTTTTCTTTTAGGTGTTGGGCTGTGTCTCCCCATTATCTCTTAGCTTGCAGGATTTCTGCTGAGAAATCACCTGTCAATCCAATTGAAACTCGTTTGAAGGTAATTTGGCATTTTTTCCTCACACATTTTACAATGTTTGTGGTCTATTTTACTTCTGGAAGTTTGTAATGTATCATCTTGAAGATCTCTAATCAAGCCTATATGCTACCTGTTCTTGATATTCAAAGCTTTTTCCAAATTAGGGGTTTTTATTATTGTTTCACTGAGTAAGTATTTAAATCCATTCTATCTTTCCACACCTTTTAGAGTTTCCTAATCATGTATTCCAAAGATCCCGAATAGTATCTTGGGCTTTTCTAATATTTTCCTCTTTCTTCCCCTACTCCCTCCCCTTTCTCTTAATATCTATCTCACAGCAGAATTTTTCATCCATGTCATGCATAGATTTCTTTAACTTATATACTTGCCTTTCTGTGTGTTTAGATAATCTATGATCATTCTCTTGGATCCTTTTCAGGCATTTTGTTGACCTCTTTGTCATTAGTAATCAAGAGTTGTGTTCCTTTGTGAAAGTCACGTTGCCTTCCTTGTTCATGTTCGTGGCATTGCCGGGCTTCCAGTTGTTCAGTCCAAGCATGTTTTGAATCTTGCTCTCCTTTGATGTCGGGAACCCAGCATAACAGTAAACCTCACTGTCTCTACTGAACAAATGATTGACACATAATCCAGCTGTTTTTTTTTTTTTATTATTTGACAGTTATCACCAAGTTATAAGCCACTATAATATCTGACATAATTTTCATAGTGGTGTCCTTACTTGTCACCAGGCATGTTGTTTTGCCTTTCAGTCTAGCCAGATCATAAACGTTAAAGAGGTATTACAAAATACAGGTGATATTAAATCTTAATAGTGTCTTTTTTCACTCTTAAAAACTGGTGCTTCTTGTAAAAGCTTTGAGTCGCTGATCCATCACACATCCCTTATCTCTGGTCTCATGTGCTCCTCCTTTCCCTCAGGCTCATCCTACTCTGGGTCTCAGCCACACTTATCCAGCTTGGTGGAGCCATCTAGGGACATACTAATGTCAGTTTCTTTTTATTCCTGGTTTTGTCTTCCTGGAATGCTTATCTAACAGTTAGTAAATTGTTTCCTCCCATCATCTCCATTTAATCTGCTGAAATGTTTCTTTCACAGCCAGGTTTACCACAGCTACCTCTGTAAAACTACAAACTCTGCTCTTCCTCACCTGTTCCATGTCTCAGTTCCTTTTTGTAATTAAAAAGAAAATATTTATTTGAAAGAGAGACACATAGATCTTCTAATTGCTGGTTAACTCCCCAAATGCTTGCAGTAGCCAGGACAGGGCTGTGCTGAGGTCTGGAGAATTCAGTCCAGGTTACCATGGAGATGGCAGGATGCAAAGGATGCAAGCACTAGAGCTGCACCCTATGTTTGCCAAGGTGTGCATTAGTAGGTATCTGGAATTGCAGCCAGGTCTCAACTTCAGGCACTTGGATATGGTGTTTTAAGCATTTCACCAAGTATTTGTCACCACATTATTAATATGCTTAATTCTTTAATAATTAAGCTTGTAAATATTTAAGTTCTTTTTTGTACTTAGCAGTCTTTGTCTATGTGATCAGTTAGTCTCTGAGATGTTAATACATCACATATGTTTGTCAGTTTTCATTCAGTACTTTCTGTTTTTGATCTACATATTTTCCGGTGTCTTACAGTGATCCAAACTATTTTCACCTTCCAGGAAAACTGAACCTTTCCCATTATAATAGTACATTCTTCAGAACTGTTTTTGTATGTATATTGGTGGTAATGGGATTTTGACATACATGCATATTCTGATACCTTTGGCTAATATTGTTTAGTACATTTGCTTCATCTCCTTATTCTGAAAAAATGTATCCATCTTTAATGTGAACCTATTTATTCCTCCTCTTTATGCGTTTCAGATATTCTTTCCTTGGTTTATTGAATTAATACATTTTTTCCACCTCATTATGTACTCTTCATCATACCTGTTTCGAAGATCTACACTTGCATTTTTTATGAGAACAAATTTGATATCTACATTTCAAGACTAAGAAAGACTTGAAGAACCAAAGAATAGAAGGACACGAAGGCTTCTCGTATGAAACAATAAGAAGGCTTCTTGGCTCTTGCGCTCCTCCTACTCCTGCATTGTTCTCCGTGTGTTTTATAGTTCAACTTCCCCACTTGCTTGTGTCTTGCCTGCCTTCCTTGGTATACATGTAAATTTCATAGGAATAAGAAGTTTTAACTCTTCTCTTTGGTTTACTCAGCACATCACACAGCTGTGGCTTGATAAACCACCTCCAAAATACACAAATAAACATACTTCAAATTTATTTAATATCGCTGAGCAGCTTTTGAACCATTTTATCTATCTTTCACTTAAAGTTTTTATTGCTTTGTATAAATGATATTCATTTAGTTTAAACCATAGCATTTTCTTTACCCATTGTTCATCTGTATGGTAATTTTTTTCTCAACACCCTCTAGAAGCTTATATATGCTTTATAGATGGCAAACGCTGACTTTTGTTCATGTGAAATATTTTTCTTTGATTCCTGTTCTTGGAAGATACATTTTAATGCAATATAAAGGTTAGATGACAGTTTTCTCACTATTTGAAACTATCTAGCTGTTTGAAACATTAGGTGTCAATGTGACATTTATTTTTATATAGCCTGTTTTTTCTGTAGTTGCTTTGAATATCTTCTTTTTGTCCTTATTAATGCAATGCACCTAAAATGAATTTCTCCTTAAGTGGCTTAGTGATCTTTATTTTTTATCTGAGAATGCACGCATTTTGTTAAATTTGGGAAATGTTCAGAAATGATCTTGATTATTACCCATCTCCTAATTTCTCTTTAATCACCTGCTGTAGGTGGAATTTGCTCCACTCTGAATCACTCCGTCTCAGTGTTCTTTGCTCTGTTTAGTTCCATCACATCTGCCATCCTATTACTTGGATTCCCTTTTTGTTTTGTTTGTTTTGTTTTGTTTTGTTTTAAATTTATTAATTTTTATTACAGCCAGATATACACAGAGGAGGAGAGACAGAGAGGAAGATCTTCCATCCGATGATTCACTCCCCAAGTGAGCCGCAACGGGCCGATGTGTGCCGATCCTAAGCCGGGAACCAGGAACCTCTTCCGGGTCTCCCACGCGGGTGCAGTGTCCCAATGCATTGGGCCGTCCTCAACTGCTTTCCCAGGCCACAAGCAGGGAGCTGGATGGGAAGTGGAGCTGCCGGGATTAGAACCGGCACCTATATGGGATCCCGGGGCTTTCAAGGTGAGGACTTTAGCCTCTAGGCCATGCCGCCGGGCCCCCTTTTTGTTTTTTTAATTATGTATTTATTTTTGTTGGAAAGGCAGAATCACAGAGAGAAGGAGAGACAGAAAGATCTTCCGTTGAATGATTCACTGGATGCATTGACTGGAGCTGAGCCAATCCAAAGCCAAAGCAGAACTTCTCTTTTAGATTTCTGACACAGGTGTAGGGTCCCTTCCATACCTTTAGGCTGTCCTCTACTGCTTTTCCAGGTCAAAAGCAGAGAGCTGGTACTCAAACCAGACCCATATGCCACATGCAAGGTGAGGAGTTAGCCACTGAGCCATCGTGTCGGGCCTTGCCAGGCTTCTCGGTAGATGTCAGTATATGGCTGTCTTCTAATATTAACCTATCAGCTGTAGTTTTCAGTGACTTTTAAGTTAAGTTCTACTTGAATCTTTATCAAATCACTCTGTTCATTTCTAGCAGTCTCCTGCTCATTACCCTTGTTTTTATTTCCTCTTTGATTTCTTCATCATGTAATGCCTGTGTGCTTGCTTTTGATTCTCTTTTGGTTGCCTTTCCACCTCTTATGGGTGTAAAATAGTCATACCAAGGTTTGCTTGAGTGTTGTGCTTTGATTCCGAAAGGCTCTAGGGACACTGTTACAAATCCATTTTTACTTTAAACTGAAATATTTTAGTTCCATTTTTTTTTTCAACTTGGAGAAAATGGTGTAAACCGAGATGGCCATCCACATGTTAAGAGATCCAGAACTAAGAACAAGGCAGAGCCTTTGTTTATGTGCTTCTTCTGATCCACCACATATGCCTCTTCCTGAGACCTTGTACAGGGGCCCTGTGCTGCACACTCCTCCGGCTTGTGTAAACTTCCTGCTTTGTCTGCTGATGTCATTGACTAAATGGATCCTTACCTGGTCTCAGGTGTACTGCAGCTGCGATGACTACTTACCTCATTAGGCTCACATTCTCAAGTTTTTCTGCCCATAGAAGAGTTTATTCATTTGAAAAATTCCTTATGTTGATAGAAACTGCATTGTGGCACAATATTTCTTAATATGTTTTTGTGGACACTTACTCTCATCAATCAAAGCAAAAGAGCCGTAGTTCACATCAACTTGTCCATGAGCTTTGTGATCACCCATGTGGTCTGTGATCATATGAGCTCATGGAGTCGGGATCGCACTGAAGTTTTCTCTCAGTTCTGTCACTTGGGCATTATTGTAATGTGCACCACTATTCTGGCCACTTCTACCAATCCAAGCTAGTTCCTCCCATTGCACAGGTTACACTGCATGGCTTCTGTGGAGTGTGATAGGATACCTGGAGTTAAATGATGAACCTCTTAGTTCTGGATGAAGTAAAAGCTTGCCACATTACAGTGTCAAAGCAACCAGCACTGTGTGAGTCCCAGAGAGAGGGTTGTTTTCTCCTTTCAGGGCCTGACTTGTTCTGTGACAACTCATCAGTGCGTGGTTAAGCTCCCACTTCAGTCATCTCACCATAGTGTAGCCGAGCAGGCAACAATGAGCATCGATAGGTCATCCCCAAATTTATATTCCTTTATGCTACAAATGTCTATTCTAACATTAATCTTTGACCTCTCCTTGTACCTTATCTTTAGAAAGTATCCTTTAGGCACGGTCTTTCACAGAGTTGTGTGTGTGTGTGTATACACCTCCAGTGATACAGAGTAAACATCATACTGTGTTTTTTTGTCTTAGGGCTTAATTTCTTCAGGGGCTAAAACTGAACCAAGACTCTCATGGCTGATTTAGCTGTTTGTTTCAGTCACAAAAGTAGCCTGCACACGAGGAAACAGGCCAGGGAAGTCCTCAAATATACAACAAGAGAGAACATACTCTTATGCTTGAAATATCTAAGACCTATCTTTGAAAGCACTAGAAAAGCAAGAAGTTTTAGAAAAGCATAGACAAAAACTGTTGGTTAGCATAGTCTAGTCATTTATATTGTATTAGGATCCTGAGCTACATATGCTTTATTGATTAAGGCTCTCAAAAGATGAATTCCAGTTTACCTAACAAAAAGATGTAAAAAAATTGTTTATCTCTCCAAAGGCCATAGAAGGAGGCAAAAGATAAACGTTACAACATTGAGAGGAGGCTATCATGGATTTACAATCTGAATTCCAAAGAACGCAAAATTGTTAGATTGTCTTATTAGGGAAATTTCAACTATTTGATCTTTTAGTTTATTCGTTCTAAATCTCTTATTTTCTTACATTTATGACTTAATTCTACCAGCACTTGCAAATACATATTTTAGCATATATGCTATCTAAATTATCTGAAGTTTTGAATATGATTTCCTTTTGCCCATACGACTTTTATTCATGGTAGATTATTGATTCATTTGTACCATAAGGTAGGAATTGAATTTATTCTTGAGGGTAGTTATCTGTAAAAACCCTGTGTATGAGTTGAGTTTAATATTTTACCCCTGTGATAGTTTTGAATTTGTTTGTGTCAATCACTAGACAAATATTGTTGGCTTAAGACCAAACTTATGCTAATTCCTTGACCTGCCACTGTCAAGTTTTCAGGGATGTTCCTGCTAAAGTGAGGAGGGCACTTGTGTAGCTGTAAGAAGACAAAAAGCTGGTTGGTGATGTTATGGGAGTCAGAGAAGAGAAGGCCAGCTGAGCCAGAAATCCCCTGTAATGATGTACTGGCACTTTGAGGAGGATGCATTCAAAAGAAATTTATGACAGTATTTTTTACTTATGTGTATTTCTCATCCCACACAATCCAAGGATTGTTTGTTAAGCCTCCATTCTTTCCTGCCATTAGACAGTCATCCAGTCCTAATGAGCTGGCTCTGGCAAGAAACCTTAGAATACTCAAATGTCAATGAAGAAAACAACCCCTTTTTATTTATTTATTTATTTTTTGCCTTTGTTGTCTGCAGGTACCCATTTATTTATTTTTTCCTAACTCATGGGTAGAAGGAAGGGCTTATTTTTTCTTTTTTCAGCAGCCCTTTCAGAACCCCAGACTACTAAGTGGTAAAATTACCTCAAACTACTCCTAAATGAAACTCAAGAGGATACAAATAATTGCATAGCTAACATAGAGATTTTTATTTGTCTTTATTTAGAAAGGAGAGAGGAAGAGAGAGACAAAGAAATTAAAAAAGCTGTTTCACCCTCTGGTTTATACCCCAAATGCCTGCAGCAGCTAGAGCTGGAGAGGCTGAAACTGGAGCTTAGAATACAATCTGGGTTTTCCAGGTCGTCATCTGTTGCTTCAGACAGTGTGCAATGGCAGAAAGCCACAATGGAAAGTGGACCCAGGACACAAATCCAGGACTCTGTGCAATGTGAGGATCCCAAGCAGTATTTCATGTCCATGCTACATAGGTTTTTTAGAAGTTGCCTGTTTTTCTTCCTTTTTTTAAAAAAAAAGTTTATTTTTATTGGAAAGGCAGATTTACAGAAAGGAGGAGGCAGAGAAAGGTCTTCCATACACTGGTTCACTCCCCCAAATGCTAGAGTGGCCACAGCTGAGCTAGTCTGAAGCCAGGATTCTGAAGCTTCTTCTGAGGCTCCCACATGGGTACACGTCCCAAGGTCTCAGACTATCCTCTACTGCTTTTCCATGCCATAAAACAGGGAGCTTAGGTGGGAAGTATAGCAGCTGGAACATGAACTGGTGCCCATGTGGGATGTTGGCATTTGCAGGTGGAGGATTAGCCAGTGGAGTCATTGTATAGGCTCCAGAAGTTACCTGCTTTCGTTATTTGACTCCCTGCTAGCCAGTATGATTCGTGTGTGTGTGTGTGTGTGTGTGTGTGTGTGTACTAAATTGAAACAGGATTTCATTTGACTAAGGCAATGGCATAAAGTTGTATGGAAAACAGGTAATATATTTGTGCTCAATAAAGAAACGGCTGTAGCACATGAGCGTTGCTCTATGAAGAAATGGCTGCAGCACATGAATGTTGCTCTATGAGAGACTGCTACCCAATCCTCAGTGATGAGAATTGTTTTTCAGATCTTAATTGTGACAGACCAGGAAGTGACTGAAGATGTGTAGGCAAATAATGCTCAGTTTCAAAACTGAAAGACTGTTTACATCTCTAGAGCTGCTTTTCAACATGCAAAAGAACAGTTCTTGCAATATATGGGTGTTAAAGAGCCAAAGGTTCATTGAATAATGCACGCTGAGTTAGTACTTTGGGGGTGGATATACTAGCTCCTGGGGATGAGAACAGTTTGATTTGTGCCTAAGCCTTTCCATCATCAAGTATCTGGTGCAGAATATTCTAATGAAGGAAGCATCTGAGGATATCATATGTTGACTATTTTATTTAGAGAAATTCCATCCTTATACATGGAGAATATAAAGGATGCAAAGGCAGAGGAACTAAGCATAGATGAAGGTGAGCAAATAACTTGGGCATCATTTACAGCATACATATGGACTACAATCAGTTAGCAACCAGTGAGGCATGGGAGAGCTAGTTGTTCCACATGGGATATTTGTGTGTTGATCATTGAGCAGAAGGATACAATAGCCATGCCATTTGTTGGCAGAAGCAATGAAGGGTCAAGTAAATTATAACTGTCACCAAAGCACAGATTATAGTATCTCATATTTATGGTTGTGCTATACTGGAATTGTTGTGTGCACCTGTATTGGTCCATGGGGAATACTAGCTGGCCTGGGAGTTGATCTTAGCAAGAAAAGGTTATCATCCTTCATTGCTTCTCTTCTTGATTTGCTAGCTCCTGTGTGGTTTTATCCAAAAGTTCGCTTTCATTGCTCTGTTTTCATACCTCATCAATAAAGAATGTGGGGTAAGACTCTGTGCAGCTTAAATAAATAAAAATGGGAGTTCTTTATGTCTAATTACAGCAGAGGTAAAGGTTGTAAATGTTAAATATGCAGTCCCTAGTCTGGTAATGCATGCTTTGTGTAGTTCAGTTAAAAGAATTATGGATAGGATGGGAAGATGGAGTACGTAGACTGCTCTGCTGTCTTGTTTTTTGGAGAAAATTTCTCTTTTCCAACTATATACTCTGATCTAATGGGGTTGCCTGTCACTCAGCCTCACTGGCCATTGGGGCAAACATGTGACAAAGAGCAACAACTGCCATTTCTTTCCATTTATCTATAGCACTTGGTTGAACTAGAGCTAGAAGGGGCTTGCCTCTGAGTTCAAGGACTAGGAGAAATCAATTCAGTGAAACAGCACAATAAAACTCTTTTAATGTTACCTGCTTTGTGTTAAATTATGTCTTTATGGATTCCTGATAGATATTAGTTATTTGAAGTAGGTTGTTATCAGGCCCTAAACTTCAGAACTGATTGGTTTTAAGTAGACTGTGATGGATAAGATTGCCTCTATTGTGACTGTGAAAATTGCATTATTTTGTGATCCTACAACAGGTGGTTAATTCCCTCCTGTCATGTCTTGATGTCATAGACTAACCATATTTACCAAGACAGACCTTAGAAGGAAAGCTCAGATGTGATAGGGTGTTGGTTCCTTCTGAAATTATCAGAATTCTAATAAGGAAAAAGACCAACAACCTGCTGATATAAATAGAACCTTGAAATAATCAGTGCTTAGCATTGTTAGCAAAAATCCTTTCCATTTGCCAGTAACATCCTTCCTGGTCCTTTGCAAGACCCTGCCTCCTTCTGCATGACTATATTCCTATTTATTCCAGAGGGTTCACCCATCTCCACATGGCCTTTTCCTACAAATGTTTACTTAGCACCCTTTGTGTGCTTGATATTCAACAAAATTTCAGATAATTCTACTGAGTCCATTTCTAGGACATGACATTAGTATGCCAATTGATTACAGAAGATTCCATTTAGAAACACAACTCAGAACTCTGAATTGCAGCATGTCAGCAAGCACTGGCCTTGTGAGATTCCTAAATGGAAACCGTAATTAGAAGAGCATTTGGTAATACCACTTGGGTACCCACTATGCAAATTTATCATGATCTTTGCCCTTGGGGAGCTCAAAGATTCTTAAGAATGTTCCCAATGGGATCATGGTGTATCCTTAGGTTTTGAGGCTGAGTTTTCCTTCAAAGGGACAACATTCTCATTCTCTCCTGAAATCAAATAATGCCAAAGGAAAGAATGATGTATTGTGAGCTCCAGGGCAAATGCCAAAGTTACAGAATCAGTTTGTGGACAATGTGAAACCCCTTTTGTCATTAAATTAAGTTTCCTTATGGGATTAATGTTCAAATCTTTCTAACATACATTTCCTGCATTTCTATGCTCATAGAGCAAAATCACCAAGGTTGAAGTCTGATTAAGTGAATTTTTAAATTCATTATTTGATTTATTCATTTATTTGTTTACAAAATGTTCATTGAACCCATGCTATATAGTAATTGTATGCTAGGGAAATTCAGAGGTAACAGAGCTGAAAGTGAAGAAATTTGAATTACAGTTCTCATTTTCCAATGAGTGACTGTGTGATCCTGGAAGAATTATGAAAATGCTCAGAATATTATTTTATTTTATAGAAGGGCTATATATTTTACAATTACAGAAAAGAGCATGAATGATAAGCTATCTGTAAGTGTAAAAATTATATAAGTACATGATCAAATCAATGGGAAAAACATAAATGTAGAAGGAGTAGAAAAATAAAATGATCATCTGACCATTGCTGCAAATAACCTCCATAATTATATGCTAAAAACAGTGGATGGAACTTTATGTAGGATAGTTGAAGAACCTCAAAGTGTTTTCTTCCAAATATTTTTTTTAAGTTGACAGATGCAAATTGTAGTTTTGGATACTGTGTAATACTTCAATATATATACATATTGTGTAATATTCAACTCAGTAAAATTTTTCAAAGGTTTGTTCTTTGCAGTGAAAACATTCAAATCCTTTCTTCTATGATAGTTGAAATACACAGTCCTTTTATCATGATCTGTAGTCACCTTGCTGTGTAATAGAACCTCAGAAGTTGTAGAGAGATGGCTGCACTGTGCCTACAGCTTTGGTGTTCCTTCATCTCAAATGTGAAGTTAATGGCTCATACTTTAATTTCAGGTGGGTTCAGTCTTGCTTTAACGTAGAGTGCGGGAAACCCTAAACAACTCTTTTAAGAGGAGCAATCTGGCAGATACCACCTTAACTACATTATCATTGTTCACATCACCATTAATACCACAAAGCCCCTAAAATTTTGCAGTGAAGTAGGTCCTTCACTTCTGCAATATTTTTTCCTCAAAAACATAACCCTGCTCTGCTCATGTGAAAACGTGGGACAAATCCAAATTGGTGGACAATCTGATACAGGACCAGGATTTTCAAAGGTGTCCCAGTGAGCATAATTCAGATGATTCAGCAGCGATTCAAAGTCACTGTCTAGTTCATGCCTCGTAGGATGTCACCACTGCACCACAGTACGGTGCTTGATACATGAAAAATGCTCAGTAAGAGTTGCTGAGTGAATTGGTGAATGAATCCTGTGCTTTTTTGTTATTATTGTTTTTTGATTTCCGATTTTAAAATTTCTTCATATTTATTAAGAATGTGAGAGGTTACAGACTCATGTGGGCCTCTGATTCCAGTTAGGACCTGGGAGAGGAAATGCGGGTGGGTAAGATAGGTATTTCAATTTTCTCTCCTGTGTCGCCAGGTTGTGGGGGGGAATGTATGTGCTCCATGCTGTCATACTATGTCAATGCCTGGAATGGAGATGGTCCTTTGAGGCCCTGATGTGAAGAATGTTACAAAAGCGTTGCTTGAATGATATTTGCTGTTCAGAGGGGTTGTCAACTTTGTTATAGGAGAGCTGCAAAACTCTAAGGCCTAATGGCTGTCCTTGTGTGCCTCAGTGTTTAGAGGCTGGCCCAGAGTGTTATGCTTGCTGTCTTTTCCATCTTTGATGAGGGATTTAAAGTCTTCAGTTGGCTTAAATGAGCTGGTTGTCTTGTCTTTTGTGTTCATCTGGGCATGCTATCCATTCTGAGTTTAACACCAGACCTCAAGGAAAAGCACTTAGATGTGTGGTCTGATAGTATATGTTGCAGCACTGCGTCACCTCAGGTGTGGACCCTCATGCATGAATTCTGTTCTATACTGGTCAATAACTGTGGTAGGATTAGGATGCGCTTATGGAAGTGAGCAGAGATTAAAACCCTCAAATCATGGTTAGGATATGAGAGAATTTTACTTTTTGTCTGTTTTAGTAGGGTAAAATGAGGGTTTTCAACAGCAGGGCCAGTAGGGCAAGGAAAATATCTAGGGACAAATTAGATTGAAAGCCTTAGCTCCCATCAATCAGTGGCATAGCAAGTCTGAGTTTTTGCTGAGGATGCTCTTTCTTGCCTTGGAGGGCCCACAGCCTGGACACCTAAACGTCAAAGCTCTTTGATTATGGCCAGGCATATGTATGGCCAGGTACATGGCTCCTTGCCTCTCGAAACATCTATGACTGTGGGCCTTAGCCCTCAAATGTGGGTTCCAGTTTCTGAATGGAAGCATGTTCCAAACCACCTGCAGAGTGACAGAGAAAGGATGTTGCACTTGCTGTTATCTAGTAGTCGAAGTTGTTAGATCACTGGGATCTTGCAGTGGGGAGACACAGTTGAGGACAGTCAAAGAGCAGTCACAAGAAGTCAAAGCACAGTCTTAAGTCCTAGACAGGCAATTCCTGAATTTTAGAGAACTGTTGGAACTGTGTTATCTACTTCCTGACTGCTTGCCAGAGCTGGGAAAGCATGTTCTGTGGACAGGTGTTTGATAGGCCACTGACTTGGCATTTCTTGGTGAAGGAGCCTCTATTCCCAAGAGAGCCCTTCGCAAAGCTTGAGGCTGTTTTGGGGCCATCCTCTGAGGTCACACACAATGCTGTATTAACAGTGTCTTTCTCCACTTAGACAACACAGGGGAATCTGTTGTTACCTTGCCTTCTTCCTATTGATGTAACTTCTGGTTTTTAACAAGCTGACCTCTGTAGGTTTGGCTAAGGCCAACTTGCAAGGTCATGACCATTACCACTGGGTTGCAGTTTTCTGCAGAAAGCTCCTTTTTTCCCCAGAGATGGTAGCTCAGCTATTTCATGACATAATAGGGTAGAAAAGTGGCAGGCAGGCTGTCAAACCTGATGCAAATGATATTTCATGAAAACTGGCTTAAATTGGCTGAAACTGTTTTTAGACAGATCAGTTAAAAGAGTATGTAGGGCATCATTTTGACTTGCAGGAACACAGTTCTAAAGAATTGGATTTTTCATCTTATACTCATAGAGGTTTGTAGGTGTGGGCAGAGGCTGCTTAGAAAAAGCTGGTGAGGACTTGTTAATGTGAAGCTATGTAAATCGGGTACAAGCTGCCCTGGGTTAATTGAAAGGGAAGTGTGAGCTAAGTGATGAGAAAGGAAAAGCCACATGGGAATGAGAATACTTGCATGCCCTGGAGAGACAAACCTTTGTTCTCCCCAGGCTATTGAAGAAGTGGCAGGAACTCTGACCCGAGACACAGGAGACTGGGCTCCTTTAGCTCAGTAGGATTCCTTTACAGAGGAAATTGAAGAGGCAAGTGGTATTTTGATGCAGGGAGTTCAAGAGTACCACCCAACAACTGGGGAAAGTTAGCTTTCTGAGGCCTCTGAAGACTCATTCCCTTGAGTTTAGACAAATCACAGCCTCAAAAATGGAATGGGAAAACAAGTGGAAATTTATAATGTATGTTATACATGCTATCCAAATGCCTTTCTTCTTCTTTCTACCCAAATCTTGGCAATGGTCGTGTCTCTGTAACAGTCCAGTTGCCAAGCAAGCGTGGTTTCCTTTGTAGAGTGCTTCTGCCAAGCCGTGCCCAGCCCAGCTGAGCCCAAGACCACCTCTGCCTGAGTAATTGTCTGCAATGGCCAGAGAGAGCATCTGAGCTGCACCTGGTCCATCTGGGGAGTCTGGGTTCTCTCCTCAAGTGTTCATTTTTACTTTCAGAACTCAAACCAGTCTCTGCAGACAAGGCACAAAAGTGAAGGTGTTTGTTTCTCATGGGTTTCCTGCTTCCTGTCAGCGTTCCTGCTACTTGTACACAACTGGAGACAGTATAAAATAAGTCAAGTTTCTTGTTAAGCTTAGGAGGTTGGGTTGTTTGAAATCCATTTCCATAATAATTTAGATGAGAGACAAAGTGCTGAACATAGTCCTAACACATTTGACTCAGTGTAGAGTAGATGCTGGGAATTTGTCTGAAAATCGTTACTGTGTGGTTGCCTACAAAATCTCCCTCCTCTTCCTTACACTGAACCATTCTGTTGGTTGATTCAGTATCCCTGCTTCTCCCTGGATCCTTTTTAGGTTATGGAGAGGAGGAATTTTGGAGGCAATCAAGCATAAGTATGGAGTGGCCCAAGCTATTTGTGAGGAGAGGGTTGGAAGCATGTATATTGTATGAAATTTATAGTAAACAGGGAAGATTTTTGCTGGAAAATTTTAGAAATGTTGCTGTTGGTGAAAGTCTTTTTTGTTTTGTTAG
This sequence comes from Ochotona princeps, assembly GCF_030435755.1. Lineage (NCBI taxonomy): Eukaryota > Metazoa > Chordata > Mammalia > Lagomorpha > Ochotonidae > Ochotona > Ochotona princeps. The sequence goes on from NC_080839.1 coordinate 27,432,082, forward strand.
GGATTCAAGAAGAAATAAGAATGGGAGAAGGAGCTAATTTGAATTTTTGGTGATTGGATCACATTCATTTGCCTGCAAAATCACTCTGGTGTTAAGCCATATGAATCCTAAGTAAGTGTGTATCATAAATATTCATTCTAACTGCTCAGCCCATCCATATGTATCTTTCAGTATACATCCTCTGCTTTCTAGAAGAGAGGGCAGAACATAAATTTTGTTTGGAACCTATTTGGGAAGATTAAAAATAGGAAGAAAATTCCTAAGTGCTTGGTGTTCATGTTAGTGACTGTAGGCAACAGAAAGAAATGGACTAAATCACACAAGCAAATCAGACTCAGAGGAGTTCAGACAAGTGCCTAGGGTCACACAGAAATCTGCAGAGGAAGTATTCAGCACGTCTCTGCTTAGTCCTCACTTGCGTGTCTCATTTCATTTGCTTCTATACCACGCTCCTCAGGACAGAAAGATTGACCTCCACTCTGCTGTGGTTTACTATTTATCCCATTTTTGGCAACAGTAAATGATCAATCACCATTATCTGCTTCATTGATAGCCAAGCCCTTCATAGGAAGTCCCAAGGAACCTCTGCTTTTCTTCCATGAACAACATCAAAGGCTCATCCATCTCATAAACTTTATTTTCTAAATAGTTTTCAATCACTAGGAACATCAAGAGGAAATGAAAAAGAACTTCATGTACTGTGGTTCTCTGGAGAAACATGTTAGAATTTAGCTGGTACTTGGAATCAACTTTTGTTATTTTAACTTTGAATCAATTAAAAGTTCTCAGAACATGTACACATCGGAACCCTGGGTGGATATTGGGTGACGGTTCCCCATTCCTGGGAACTGGGACATTTGGGAAACTGGGTGTGGCTTCCCTCTTTTTCTGTCCTCTTTCTGCAGAAACAAGAAGAAATAACAAATTCGGAATAATTTCACCCATTTATCCCTAACTCTTGATGCTTCCCATCCTGATCAACCATGTGATTAACATGAAGAATAAAATAAATAAACAAAAATAAATTTTTAAAAAGTTAATCACTATGCTACAGAGAATTCTGTACACCTGATCTGAATAGAAAGAAGAGTTTCCATGTAGAAATCAGTGAGCAAAGCAAAATTTATTAAGTCAGGAATCTTCTACCACAGCAGTGAGGAGGGAAGCCTCCAAATGAGAAGACATGAAAAACCGTTTGTCAACTTTTTAAGCATGATTTGGGGCAGGGGGAAGGATGAGGGAGAGGGAGAGGTAGAAAGGAGAGGAGAGAGAGAGAGAGAAAGAGAATGAGAACAACAGCTAGCAACTAGTTAGATCTTGGGGATAATGGGGATAATACTTACCCAAAGGACAGAGTCCTAGTCGTGTCTAACCTGTTCAGAACAAGCATCTGTTAGAAGGGTGTGACTGGTCACTTCTTACCTGCAAGCTCAGAAGAGTGAAGTCACTATTGCCTTGCTATGTTCATGATAAACAGGAAATCCAGAGGAATAGGGATCAGCACTTTTCACATGACAGAAGGTAGGGGAGAAATAAGCATGGTACACCCTCTTAAAGAGACTCCCCCTTTCCACATTCCAATGGGGTATATATCTAACTGGCCAGGCGTTACTCTTCATATGATAACACTAGAAACTCAGAGGAATGGATATTTTGCCTTTTCAAAGCAGTTTCTGCAGACACTTTCCATGAATTTCCCCTTTTCTCATTTCATCAGGAACCTGGCCCCCATCTGCCTATTTGGTCATCTGACTCCTTACAGTGAGATGTAAACGATAGTTGATCTTATTTTTTTAATGAGTGAATTCTGCATGCTGATTGACAAGTGTGGGAATGGGACTGATGGGCTATTATGTCCCAAACATAGTGAAGATGGATTTCTTCCTACACTGTCACACATGTGCAGATGCTTACCACTACCCATCGGGACATTGTGCATGGGTAACAATGAGTTGGACATTAGATTAAGGCAATCTCTGCTTTCCAGTGTTATTTCTTGTTCTCTTCAGATGTACTTACTGATTGTGACCGTTTAATCTTTCCAGGGCTTCATGAAGAGACAACCCGTTGAGTAGTTTAATGCTTCTGTTTAGGGTAAGCCTGTTCTTTAAAAGAATTTTATGTGGCTTAAGCATTTAATCCTTAGCCTAGTGGGTAAAACTGACACCTGTGGAGCTGTCATCCCATTCAGGTGTTTTTTGGAGTCCTGGCTGCTTGACTTCTGATCCAACTCTCTGCTAATGGCATAGGAAGGCATCCAAGGATGACTCAAGTATTTGGGTTCCTGCCACTGACCTAAGGGTTCTGCATGAAGCTCTTGGTGCCTGCTTTTGGCTTGGTCTGGAACTGGCTGTTGCAGTCATTCTAGGGTAGTGAACCAGCCGATGGAAGATTTCGCCCTTCCGCCTATCTGTCGTCTGTCTCTCTAACTCTAAAATAAGTAAATCTGTTCAAAATGATTGACAATACTTCAGGGTCTCTGGTGGTATGGGAGGCTGTTGGGAAGGCTATTTGGGGCTGTGATCCCACAGATTTTAGTAGCAGGTGGAAGGAGCGATTCTGTTTTTTAAATTTAAGTCTCCCACAGTATCCATTGAGTTTCTGTGCCTTGAAAATGTATGCTAATTTAAGGTGGTGATAGTGGCTGAGGCATGGTGCAGGGCAGGTTAAAAAAATCCAAATTTAAGAAGTGTTCACCATGAGACCAAAGTCCTTGTGGGTCATGAGCTGTGTCTCTTCATCCTATATGCAGACATCACTCTTGGGAGTCTGGCCTTACTCTGTCATTTGCCTCATTAGCATCTACAATTCATTTGCTGCAGGTCACACATTCACCAAATTTCTGCCAGGTGTTTTTTTTATTCTTTTTTTTTTTTTTTTGCTGTAGTAAATACTAGTGGATGGTTTAACATCAAAAGGAATTCTACACATTTAGAAATGACCCTCAGGCATTTAATATACTAACAGGGTAGGCCTCATTCAATTTCTCCTGTCACTACCTATCTTTTTCAACTAATGGCATGAGAGTCTATTTGCCAGGCAATTGCGGTTGGGACTATAGTTTTGAATAATATTACTGGCAGATGGGTTTATTCAGCCCCTGGGAATTGAATCACCTGATGGCTATCATAACGCCACAGTGTTTGTTCTCTTTATTGTCAAAGTGCTTTCCCATTCATTTGAACCATCAGCTTTCCCAATTACATATCTTTTAAAATAGCAGCCATTGCCTCCATGCCCCTTGGGAACAGAAAGGTAGAGAGCCTGTTTTCTGTTCCTGTAGCCTTGAGAGGCCATGGGATGTTTTCTTGATGAGATCATAACTCCACCTGAAACGAAATTAGAGCACTTTTGCTCACTAAAAACAGGAGGAGACTTTGGCAGCCCATGTACATTGCGTGTCTGTCCTTCTGTGATCTGAGACTAAACTTTTTTCTCCTTAAATAGTTCATTTTCTTTTTTTTAAAAAATATTTATTTAATTATCCCATGATACACTTAGGTGCTGGGATTTTCCTCCCCTCCCAAATCTCCTTCCCCCTCTGATTTCCCCTATGTTAGTACAATAGTATAGTCCTTCAGAAACAGCCATAGGTCCATCATTCTGTTATTTAAGTGTATCCTGACAGTCAAGCATTTCTGTGGGCTACCTACTCTATTAGAGCACATTGTGTCAGTGAGTCAAATGACTAATATGTGAGCTGTGTCTTAAAGGATCATAATATAGTAAGATTACAAAGATGCAATAAGATACTGAGCACAGTGACACGAGTGTGTACAATAAATGTTCAGCGTTTGTGTACATGCCAACGTCTTAATGAGTATTGCCAGACTACTTTTGCTTTAAACTTTTTTTCCTATCCCAATTTACTTCTTTTATCTGTTTAACATGTCAATCAAACCAGTATAACTAAAATATTAATATTTTCCTCCCTTCTTTCACCTTCCCCTTCTAACCAGGTGTTCACAGCTCCATATGATAAACATCTCAAAATATAGTGCCCTCTTTTCTGCTTTGCCCCATTCTCTTTTCAACTGCACTGTTTCCTCCTGCAATTCATATTTTAACAATGATTTCAAAATGATTGAGCTGGATAATTGTCCCTGAATCTGATTCATCCTCTACGCTGCTTTAAAAATTACAAATCTGATTTCATTCAATATTGTGTGGTTATTTAAATAATCATAAAAAATGTTCAAACAAGGAAGTGAGGCACATGAGGACCTGTGACTGCACTCCACAGCATTTTTTGGTAAATAGGCATAGCATTAGCATGAACCTAATGTTAACTATGGACTCTGGGTGATAATCACATGTAAATGTTGGCTCATTGTTTTAATAATTATATCCATCTCATAGGTAATACTGATTACGTGAGAGGTGGTGCATGTGTAGGGGTGAGAGGTATATGGGGGAAATTAATGTACCTTCTCAAATTTTGCTGTGAACCTAAGGCTCTAACAAGTAAATTTTATTAGAAAACAGAAAATGAATTAAAAAACTAAAATAATAGATATTTTCGGCTTTGTAGGACAAGGAGAACCTATTACTGCTCCTCAGCTTTGCTTCCCTAGTACAAATGGAGCCAGAGACAAGGCATAAAAAAAATGGGCTTGATTGTGCTACAGTAAGATCTTATGTACCTTGATATTTGAATTTCATTAAATTTATGTTTGCCAGTATTTTGATTTTTAAAATCAATTTAAAAATATTTTCTCACAAAAAATTCTTAGTAACTAGCCTGTATGAGATGTATGGCAGTCCAGACTTGGTCCATAAATCACCCCTGATGTCCACAGCCTCAACCTTGTTAGCTCCCTCATGCCTCGTTGCCTCACTCCGTCTTCTTCCCAATCCTTTGTTTCTGCCACAGTGAACTATCTTCCTGCAGTACATCCCATATAGTTTCACAAAAGACCATGCGATACTGAATCTCTGAAAATCCTGTCATATCTTTGAAACTGACTCTTGGGACTCTTAGACTTCCTGTCTGGAGGCCATTTCCTTGTGAACACACCACTGCCTTGATATCACCTTCTAAATGATCAAGAATAGTAAAGGGCCCAAGATTTTAGCCCATTGGAATTTACCCAAGATTAGAACTTTGTAAAACTCTTGCCAGTTTTGACTTTATTCTTATGAATACGTTCTGTAATTTTTAAAGAATTATTTTATCATGCCCCGGATTTATTTATTTTTGTATTTTATCTATTAAGAGAACAGATTCCATGTAGTCCGCAGGTACAGCTCCAAGTAGACTGTCACACTATGCTTGCTCACCTGCTTCTGCTCCATGGCTTTCCATCTTTCCCCTCACAACAGTACATGCACAGTCATAATTTTAATCCATTGTATCAGCTGTTCCAGTCTTACTTTGCCACTAATCATAATATGCACCAAGTGACAATAAAAAGGGTAACAAGAACCTGTTTCCACTGGAGTGTAAATATGGGCTAAAAAAGACTATCTAATCCCAGTGTGACCATTTTATTGCTGTTCTTTGGTGTCTATTACAGCCTAGCTGTCACATATCAGAGAAAACGCATGATGTTTGTCTTTTTGGAACTGGCTTATTTTGTGAAGCACAAAGGTTTCCAGTGTGTTGCAAAAGATAATTAAGTTCATTTATGTGTGTTGACTTCATATCTTTCAACTTTGCCACACTCTTATGAGTTCCAATATTAGTAGTCTTTTGGTTCCCCATATGAGATTTCTAGTCAGAACGCATGGGTTATTCTGAAGTACATTTCAAGACTCCGTTTTCCCCACCTTACTTGCTCCTGCACAGCTACTAACATACAGTTGGCAAAAATCTCTAGTGTTTTGAAATCCTGGGTGCTATCTTGTCATCTCATCTTGTAGTAGGAGTCATCCTGTGTTTTGGATTTTAGTAGATCTGTTTTTCAATGGAGGGGTTTGAAGGGATTTAACAAGGGCAATGTTACTGTAGCCCTACACCCTAGGACCCCGCTGTCTAATTCTTCCACTGTTCTAATCTGGTTCAATATGACCCTCCATTATTTTTCATTTTCTGCATTTTGCCCCAAACCTCAATACTTTTCATGGGGCATAGCTTATTTTCTTTTGTTTCTTTTCTTGTTTCTAGTTCACACACCTTTCCTGGGGGTATAGGAATATTATCAAAGGCTATAATGTATCACGAATGATATTATCTTAATTCACTGGATTTCTATATCTTGTGGCATTTATTTTGTACTTATATATCATCTTTTGGAAATGCATAAAGTGATTTCCTATATTTCAGTACCTTTCAATGAAAGTTAAAGTGTAGCCTAGAGGCAATGCCAGGAAAAAACATGGTCAAATTATGTTCTATGGTATATATGCCTGTCTTTGGCTATAAGTTAATGAATGACCAAGGAATCTCTGAAAGGCAGTTGATGTTATGAAATATGGTTTCTTTGGCTTCTGATGCTATTCTTAAAACAACCTCTGTGTAGCAGAAGCGTGATGGTTCTGTCAAGCCTCATTGATTTCCTGAAGATGAAAGTGCTCCATTTTTTAAAATCATAAAGGCCTTTTAAAAAGTACAATCTGCTATAATATTATGGTTTTATGTTGTGAATGCTCTGAAGACATGGGTCAGGCTGTTCATTCTGAACTAGTGGTGATGCTGTATGAGAAGTATGACTTGTATAGATTTTGTATTCCTTTTCCATGCTATCCTAAGAATTTATCACATATTTAGTAGATGAAAACAACATCATCTACTGTTCTCTAATTTCTGTTCATTGGGTGGGCATGACTTGACCTTAGGCTCAAGTCTAAAAAGGTCAAAATCAAAATGTTGCCTGGTTTCCGTTGTTTGTCATACAGAATCTATTTCCATAGTTCAGCCATGTTGTTGCCTGTATTTGACTTATTGCACCTTCAGAATGAGGTATGAGATTCCTTACTGGTTGTGGCTGAAGATCAAAAATTGCTACTAGAAATTGCATTAAAGCCTTTGCATGTTTTCCAAGTATGATAGGTGGAGTACATCTCCTGTTTCTATTCCATCTAACACTGCCCCTCTCCTTTTACTTCTTCTTCATCTAAATAATGTTCTTGGTTCCTGTGATTAGATTTGGCCACCCAGATAATCCAGGAAATCTGCTTTTCACATTTAAAAAGATTAATGTATTTATTTGCAGATCAGTTACAGAGGGAGAGAAAGGGAGAGAGAAATCTTTCATTCCTTGATCAATGTCCTCATGACTGCAGTGGCCAAGGCTCGGCATGACCAGGGCCAGGAGCTTCATCTGTGTCTGCAGCATGAGTGGCAGGGATCCACGTACTTGGGCTGTTTTCTGTTGCTTTCCCCATTATTAGCAGGAAGCTCAATCAGAAGTGTATCGGCTAGGACAAAAACTGGCATCCATACAGGATGGCAGTGTTGCAGGCAATGGCTTCACATGCTATGTCTCAATGATGGACCAAAAATCTTTCTGTTTTAATGTTAGTCACTCTAATTATTATTTCAAAGTTTCCAAAACCCTTTTAATAAATATTATGAATCCAAAGGTAACTGTGTGGGTAACTTTGGAATAATAGTCTGCCTTACAGAAAGATTGTTACTGGAGCTGTATGTGACACAGCAGTGAAGATACCACTTGGGATTCCCAGATCTCATATTGAAGTGCTTGGGTACTAGTCCCTATTCCTATGATGGCCCAGCTTCTTTTTCATATATATCCTCACATACAGTAGTGATGCTCAAATACTTGTGTCCCTGCCACCCACATGGGAGACCCGGATGGTGTTCCAGTCTCCTGGCTTTAGCCTGGCCCAGCTGCCTTGTCACAGGCATTTGGTGAGTGCATCAATAAGAAGACTGGTGTGTGTGTGTGTGTGTGTGTGTGTTCTTGCCTACTTTCAAGTGAGTAAACAATAAGCTTAAATGTTTATTTCTCAATGATTAGAAAACAGGGAAAGGAAAAATAAATTTAACAATGAGCAGTAACTTTAATCATATTACCTGCTGCAATAGCCTCATGAGCACTCCATTCCAGATTCTGTCTCATACAGAAGGGAGAGCTTAAATGTGTAATTTCAAGGTTATTTTATGGATCCCATTTTTGAGCAATGTGTTCCATAAAGGCCGGGGACAACCTGAGAAACAGTTTCCTTTAAAACTTTTTGCCTCTCTGTCACCATAATTCTGGAGGGAATGAGAAGATCCTTTTTAAAAATGCCAGATCATATGTTCTCTCTGATATAAGGCAACCTTTATGCAAAACACAAGATCAACAGCCCTTTCAATACTGTTTTTGCTACAGCTTGGAGGGTTTGATATTTTTGTTTTTATTTTCATTCACTCAAAAACATTTCTGTTTTTCTTATTAATTTCCTCACTGATGCATAGGTCACACAACAGCATTGTTTGCTTTAGGAATCTCCTTGGTTTTCTTTTTCATTTCTTCAGGGACACATTGGTCATTCAGTAGCACCTTATTTAACTTCATGTTGTTGTAAATTTTCTGTTTTTCTCTCTGTTGTTGATTTTGTCTTATGGTTTCTCATTTAAGGGGAAGTATAGTAACTGTGTAGTAGAGACTGTCACATACGGGTGTGAAGATACAATGCAGTATGTATCTCTACTTCCAAATCAAAATGGACTCACAATAAAACTATTGAATGTCTCTTGACAGTAGGATGCTGGACTCCCTGCCATTGTCCACGCAAGACAGACTTAAGTAGCAGAATGATGGACTTATGGCTGATTGTGAAGGACTATACTATTGTAATGACATGGGGGAAGTTAGTGAGGGAGTGGGGATTTGGGAAGGGAGGGAAGGGAAAACCCAGAGCCTATATAACTGTGTCATGGAATAATAAGATAAATAATTATTTTTTTTATAAAACTCAGATCTTTATTCTAGTTAACATAGGAATTAAAATCAATAGATAACATTGTTCCCAGAGCATTGACTAGCCTTACTGATGAACCTACATGGATTTTGTCATATCTGACATTTAAAACAAGTCTGTAAGGTGGATACTGTTTCCACTAGAGACACTGGGGACACTAAAGCATCTGAATAAAATCCCCAAACTTATACAAAAGCTGAGAATATTCCATCCATCCATCCATCCATCCATCCATCCATCCATCCATTCATCCATCCATGTATCCAACTATCCATTCAGAGCCCAGAGTTCAACCTGGGTTTTTCGCATGGTCTCTGGAGATCACTTACTATCTCCCAGGGTGTGTGTTTTGGGGAAGCTACAGCTGGAAACAGAGCTAGAACTTGAATGCAGATATTCTCATAGGAGAAGCAGGTTTCCCAAGCAGTATATTGATTTTTGTGCTAAATGTCTACCCTGATAGCATTGTTTATAACATTATTTTAATTTGTATAAAGAGAACAAACTTCATGCATTTAATATGTACAACTTTTTAAACATTTATTATTTATTTGAAATACACAGTTACACAGAGGCAGAGGTAGAAATACATATACAGACAGAGGTTTTCCATTCTCTGCTTTGTTCTCCAATGAATGCAACAGGTAGGGCTGAACCAGGCTGAAGCCAAGAGCCAGGAGCTTTCTCCAGCTCTCCAACATGAGTGCTGGGGTCCAAGCACTTAGGCCATCATTCACTGATTTCTGAGGCTCATTAACAAGAAACCGGGTGGGAAATGGGACAGCCAGGCCTTGAACCAACTCCCAAAAAGATTGTTGGTTTTGCAAGTGACAGCTTAACCCCTTGTGTCACAATGCTGAATCCTATGAACAGCTTGAAGAATATCATGCTGAACTTCCCGCCCCACTCTTCCCTCCCTGTGTCACTCCCAACTTTGCTCTCCTTATTTTCTCAGTTTTCCGCTAATTGTTATGATGCCATACTTTTTGTTTACTTTCATCACAAGCTTAGCCCTTCATTAAATAAAACAATGAGGGCACAGCTTGGTAACCTAGTGGCTAAAGTCCTTGCCTTGCATGTGTCAGGATCCCATATGGGCACTGGTTCTAATCCCAGTTGCCTCAGTTCCCATCCGGCTCCCTGCTTGTGGCCTGGGAAAGCAGTCGAGGATGGCCCAATGCCTTGGGACCCTGCACCCACTTGGGAAACCTGGAAGAGCTCCTGGCTTTGAATTGGCTCAGCTCCATCCATTGTGGTCACTTGCAGAGTGAATCATCAGATAGAAGATCTTCCTTTCTGTCTCTCCTCTCCTCTGTATATCCAACTTTACTATAATAATAAATCTTTAAAAAAATCAGCAAGTAGGGCCTGGTGGCGTGGCCTAGTGGCTAAAGTCCTCGCCTTGAACGCCCCGGGATCCCATATGGGCGCCGGTTCTAATCCCGGCAGCTCCACTTCACATCTAGCTCCCTGCTTGTGGCCTGGGAAAGCAGTTGAGGACGGCCCAATGCATTGGGACACTGCACCCGCATGGGAGACCTGGAAGAGGTTCCTGGTTCCCGGCTTCGGATCAGCGCGCACCGGCCGTTGCGGCGCACTTGGGGAGTGAATCATCGAACGGAAGATCTTCCTCTCTGTCTCTCCTCCTCTCTGTATATCTGACTTTGTAATAAAATGAATAAGTCTTCAAAAAAAAAATCAGCAAGTAGTAAGAAAAACTACTGTTCATCAAGAGTATAGAAAAGGGAAATGTTATAAAAGTTGTTACCCAGTGGTCTACTAATGTCACCTCTGTTTTCATCTCTTGAAGACTACTGCTTCCAATTGCTGGCTACCTCTGTTAATAGCCACCTAACATGCTTGTGCTACTGTTTCACAGTCTTTCACTCATCATTGTAGTACTGTCAGTGACTGCAGTGCTAGAGGTGAGTGTTAACTGCACTATAATTCAGGTTGCTTCTCAGCACTGTTATCTTTGTTAAGGTGCAACTTTAGGAGTTTGTTCTGCTCTCACTGCTTTCCAGCTCTCATCATAATGTTGCTATAACCTGCTTTCCCGTCATTGTGAGCTTATGCCTTTTGGAGATTCCTTTTCTATCATCTTGGCAAGGTTTGAAAAGAGCAAGGGTAAACACTTGTGCTCACTCGCCATCTGCCATCTTCCACTGGCACCCAAGTCAATTGCTTTATTGATCTTGGTTGGCTGTGCTTTCAGGCTCTATGCAGGCCACACGGGGCAGTTGGAATTGTTCATTCAGATGAACAAATAAGGATCAAGGGTGAGGGCAACTTCAGAGAAGTCTGCATTTACTCCAGGGAGCCTGAAGATGCTCTGGTGTGGAGTACAGATTTGCAGATGCAAATGTCAACACACACACACACTCTCTCACACACACACACAAACTATCCCCTTCTCCCTCAGTAACCTTCAGAAGTGGCTGTAAAGCTACCTCTCATCTGAGTTTAGCAAAGCCTCCTAAAAGGGTGAATCTGTGGTGAGGTGTGTTCTAGGCTCCTTAAGGAAGAGGATCAGAGACAAGATTTTCTAATTGTATCTCCTCAAGAAGCAGGAAATCCAATTACCTGTACAAATCTTAGCATTAAAGCAGGATACCCTAGGATTTTCTCCTCCGTAGAAGCCATGCCATTGAGAAGTCACCAAGGATTTTCAAGGCAGATTAGAAATAAATCTTACAAGAATAGGTGGTAGACGGTGATTTACTAGAAACCACTTAGCTCCTGTGAGTCTGCACTGTTCCTTGAGGTGATCAGTCATTTGGAAAAGGCTTACTAAGCACTAGTTCCAAGCCTGGTAGAATGTGAGGTTCATGGTGTTAAAAATCAAAAGGTATGTGAAATGGCAGCCACCCACAGTTCTTGGGATATCATGGCCCTTTTAAAATAGTTACTAATTCAAAAACAATGGCATCGCTCATTCCCAAGTATTGTATTCTAAAGTGAGGTAAAGTCCATTTTGAGAGAATGCACAAAATACAAGGATAGTGATACTTTATAAAACTAGTTTAATCAGCACATAAAAAATAAATGATAACCTGAATTGCACCCTGTCCATGCCTAAAACACTTGGCCAAGTTTGAAAGGAGTGCAAATAATTGCCTGTGAAGCAAAATATTCAAGGTGCTGAACATCATCTAGAGTAGTAGGAGATGGCAAAGACAAGGTAAATAAGTGAATTTTGAAGAATTCTTGTTTAATATGAAGTTTTTTTGTTAGTGAAACAGGGATATAAATCTGGGACTACCAGCCTTAAAAAGAAATGTATATGTCATTCTAAAATAAGCTATCTTTAGTAGATTAATCGAATTATTGAGACAAAATTTACTTCTACATTAGGTTTGGATGACGTTTTAAAAATTTGAGACCCTTAGTTAATGATAAAATCAATGTGCTCATGTAGTTATCTGGGAATATGGTGGTAATTTTGTATTTAAACTATAAAACTGATGTAGAGGGGCCAATGCTGTGCTGTAGCAGGTAAAGCTATAACCTCTGGTACCAGCATCCCCTCTGGGTGCCTGTTTGAATTCAGTGTGATGTATTTTTCATCCAACTCCATGCAAATGTGCCTTAGAAAGCAGCAGAGGATGGCCCAAGCCCTTGGCCTCTGCATCCACCTGACAGACCCTGAAGCAACTCTGGGTTCCTGGCTTTGGAGCAACCCAGCTCCAGCTGCTGTAGCAGTCTGGGGAGTGAACCTGTGGATGGAAGATACTTTGTTTCCCTCCCCCTCTCCTTTCTTCTCTCTATAACTTAGTCAAATGAGTAACACAAATCTTAAAAAAAAAAAAACACTAATGCAAAAAACCGGAAAAAATTGTATCATGAATCCTACGGTGATAATTTGTCTTAAAAATATAGGCACTCAAAGAAAAATCCTTTTTTAAAAGATTCATTTATTTATGTTGGAAAGGCAGATTTATGAAGAGGAGAGACAGAGATCTTCCATCCACTGCTTCTGTCCCCAAATGGCCACAGCAGCCAGAGATGGCGCTGATCTGAAGCCAGGAGCCAGGAGCTTCTTCCAGGTCTTTCATGCAGGTGCAGGGCCCCAAAGCTTTGGGCCATCCTCTGTTGCTTTCCTAGGCCACAACCAGCAAGTTGGATGGGAACTGAAGCATCCAGGACATGAACTGGCACCTTATGGGTCCCAGTGCTTAGAGGTAGAGGATTAGCCAGTTGAGCTATTGTACTGGGGCCAAATAAAAATCTTATTAAACTGGTTGAATTATTGTGGTGGACTTGTTTATTAGTCCTTATTTATCTACCCACTGTTCTACTGGTGTTGCATTTCTCAGGCTCCTTTCCTGTTGATTTTAAGGAATGAATGCTTGGTGAGAGATCTTCTTGGGTTATTAGGCTGCGGATGGTGGTGGCAGTCATCCTGCTTCTGTGGTACCTTTTGCTGACGACTGGGCCATGGCTCCTATTCAATATCACCTTATCAGATTCAGTCTCTTCAATTCTTGCAACGACACTCAGATTTCTTTGTCTCTAGGTAGCTCTCCACCCTATCTCTTGTGCCCCTAGAACTTTCAGCAATTTCCTAATTAGCTCCTGCAGGAAATCTCCCTCTTCTCAGGCTATGTGGAGTGTTTTCTCTTTACCTTTTTACATTAGCTGATAAAGAACATACTTTCCTAATACTTAAGTCGCAATTTTCTTAGAGCCTTCGGTAAAGTATCCTATCATTTCTTTATGTTGGCTTAATGATTTTCTTTCTGTAGCTCTTGGCCCTTTCTGAATTTAGTCTCATTTGGAAATTATTTTCATATATGTGATCATATAGTTATTATTTCCACATGATCAGATTGTCTTCAATCCTATTACATAAAAACATTTTATTTACTCTGCTTATATGTAAAATGTTATACATTTAAGTTTCTTCATTTAGTTATCTGTTACAGCAAAACAAGTTAATGGCCAACTTAGGTGGCCTAAAATAGCATTCATAATTTCATGGGAATTGACATGAACTAATTAAATTTTTTTAACTTAGACTCTCCCTGAAGACAAATTAAGATTGAATAGGGCTGAGGCCTCATGGAAAGGTTCAGTGTATAGAAGATCTGCTTCTCAGCTCACTCATCTAGTCACTAGTGTGAGGCAGTCACTCAAGTGGACTGTTGGACTAGGGGCCCTACTTCCTTCCTGGCTATTATTCTGGTACTGTCTTGCCCCACGAGTTTCCCACAGGGGAGCTTACAAGATAGTAGCTGACTTCATGGTAGAATGTAAGAGAGAAAAGGTGGTGAGGGGAAGAGTGATAGGCGTCTGTCTTCTACAAACTAATCTCAGAAGTGGCACCCTTTCTCTTTTGGTAGATACAAATCACCACATGTATCCCACATTGAAGGGGATAGCAGTCACACAGGGTTGCACATACTGGAAGGCAGGGGTATTTGGGGCCATTTCAGAACGTGACAATCACATTACTTTCCTCTAGGTTTTTGTCTGCCCCAGTGTTTAGTAAGATATTGATGAGAGTTGGGTTTTTATGTGGTATAGAGATAGTCTTATTATTTTATTTCAGTAACTATATAAATGAACTTATAGTTAGCTAAAGTATGCAGCCCAAGAAAGTAAGCTTTCTTTTTCACCCTAGAACACAAATTTGAGATTGGAATTAAAACATCATTAGCATTTACTTGAATGTTTAACATCATAAATGAATCACCTTAGCTATTTTCTAATTTATCAGAGAATTTTAAGTTGAAAAGAGGACTTTAGGATCTTCAAGTCAAGATGACTCATGTGTTCCATGCTGTAAGTCATCCCATAATGGTCACAGAAATGGAAAACTTGCCACCTGCAAACTTTCAGATAAACCGATCTACATTTCCACTCAGTGGAAATGTCTGCTTCTAAAGGGATCTTTCAAAATTGCATCATGCTTGCACTTCAGGCTCTTCCTTAAATCCTGATAAAGAGCAAAGTGCTGTCTTTGGATGTGGGCAAGTTTCTGCTGTTAAAGATGTTCATATGGCAACCCCTGGGCTATTTCTTACAAGTCCTGCCATCGCTTTTATCATTTTGAATCTAAAAACGGCTTCAAGTGGCATCGTTAAATCCTCTCTATGAAACGCTGAAATCTTTCAATAAGTCAGAATGAGATGCAGCTATATAAAGACACAGCAGTTATATGGTTTTCCAGGTAGGAAATATATTGGCCAGACTCCACTGTGTTACTTTTGGAGAGAAGAGGTTTCTATACAAATGAGAGATTTAAGCACAAAAGTTTTACTTATGTACATTAAAAATTTGGCACAAGTCTTTACTTTGCAAGGAGGCAGCAATGCCACTACTCAAGCATTGCGATTTAAAGCACCAAGGGCACACAGCAACTGTTCTTCCTGTTTTGCCATGATGACTGATACTCCGTCTCTCAGGATTCACTCCTATGGCAGAATGCACTGCCCCCTTTCCAAACACAAGTGCTTCTGAAAAGAAATACAGACAGACAAGTGATTTTTAAGACCAGGTATCTTTGGGTACATCAATCACATTCTTTCCATAGGGCTGTGCTTAACAGATGGCAATGGTATGGGCAAGAAGCTGATTGCCTTCCCCAGGCAATGGAGCGTGTAGGTCACAGGGTAGTTGGGTTACTAGCAGGGCAGGCTGAGCACCACAGGGAAATAAGAATGTAAAGCAGACATTGATTTGTGTGTAAGATCCCATGTAAAGTCTGACATATACGTTATGAAGTCTGATCTCTATGTCTGTTGTATGGCTGGCCATGGCAGAGTTGGGATGCAGGTTCAGTTCTGCCTAGTTCCAAAGGTAGTTTGTTCTCTGTCTCTCAACAATTTATTTTTACTTGAAAGGCATATTATATATATGTGTGTATATATATATATATATATATATATATATATATATATATATATATATATATATACAGAGAGAGAGAGAGAGAGAGATCTTTCATCCACTGATTCACTCCCCAGCTGACCCGAAGCTGGAAGCCAGGAGCTTCTTTCAGGTCTCCCACATAGGTGCAGAGGCTCAAGGACTTGAGCCGTCCTCCACTGCTTTGCTATGTCATAAGCAGGAAGCTTGATTAGAAGTGGAGCAACTGGGATTTGAACCTGTACCCATAAGGGATGCCAGCACTGCAGGCTGAGGAGCCTCTATGTTGGCTCCAAGGTAGTTTTCTTTGAATCATTTTTCAGAACAGTTCTGAGAGTAAAGTGGGAACCCCCCAAAATGGAACTGGCTACTTACTTAGAGTGTGTAAGGTAAAGGTAAAGATGAGGGAGATATCCCAATCTAGAAATGTCTGTTACTTTCTTTAGGGAATAAAAAACAAACAAACAACAACAACAACAACAACAACACCCCAGCCACTTGCATTTGGGTCCAACTTTGTCTTTCCCAAGGGAAATTCTTTATGTACAAATTTTGGTCCAAGCCTTTTGGTCTCAGTTCTCTGAGCCAATCTTTCCTGAAAATGCAAAACTTACCTGTTTCCTTAGAGGAAGAAGCAAGCAATGATCAATGATCATGTTAATAACCTCGAGACATCAAGAAAATGTCAAATTCTACTTATTGGCCTATACATGAGGAAGTAAAAATATGCATCCTATATTTCAGAAAGAGTTTTAGTTTGGTTATTTTTCTAAGCATTGGTGCCTAAATTCATTAGTGCCAACTCACATTTTGACATACTGCTGGATTTTTAAAAAAATGTCTAAAAGCTGTTTGGCATGATTCTTGTCAATAAAGATTCCTATTTGTGTTCATTCAACAAATTGGGCCAAAGTCTGGAGGTTAGAGATAGGGTAGTGAAAAAAGAAATCACGTGGAATAACAAAAAAGACAGAAAATTAAAAGCCTAGATATAGCATGCACATTCCTCGTATGATAAGAATGCAGGAAATTGAGAAAACATAAGAGCAACACAGTGTTTGGATAAATTTGTATTTGGCCAAAAAGAATAAGCTTTTAATTTTCTGATGAGGTTAAAATTTACTTTAAAAATGAACTCCTTCCCTTAACAGTACTGTCATAAACACATACATCCTTCTCCCCATTGTATCGGCTAGCTTCTGGCCATTCTTCCTTTCCTTCATTGTTTCCATCCATCTGTCCAGCTGTCTGTCCATCTGTTCATTCATCCAATTCCTCATCCATCCATGAATCCACTTTTCTATTCATTCAAAAAAAAAAATCTAGTGCTGACTTTATTCAGGAAAAGAAATTGAGTTCTGTTAATGTGATGGTGAACCAAATGACAGAACCTTATGGAAAGATTTGCATTTTTGCCAAATTCAATAAAGAAAAATATCATAATTATTTAACAGATACCTATTGGAAAGGGTCTTAGGAAGTGCCTTTTATGTTTGTGATCTGAAACATAAAAAGGGAAAGCTAAATGAAAAATTAAAGCACAATTCAGGCTATGCTTCCATCCTTCATAGGGACCAAAGGTAAACTTGAAATTGGCATCTTTAGAAATGAACACTAGTGCAGTGTGTTCAATGCATTGGAGTGAAGGTAGAAGTCATAGGAAGTTGAAAAGCTGGACAAAACTCAGACTGTTGGAGTCTTAGGAGCCATGGTATATGCAAAGTGAGGCACTGAGAGGGGCAAAGGAAATATCCCCAATTTGTACTTGCAAATATACAGATGATATTTGTAAATATCATCCTGCCTTCCATGTGGTGAGTGAATTGGAAATGGAAGGGAGCAAAGAAAACAACCCGGAGGGTTTGTGAAGACATCAGTGATAGATTGTAGATGTAGAGTCTGTAACACAAACTTGCATTTCTGTTGTATGAAGCACTTTCCTTTTGGCTTAGAGATACTCAACCAACAGAAAAATTGCAAAGATTTTTTCTGTGTGGATCACATAAACATTCAAAGCCAGTTTCAAGTTTAACCCACACTGGAGTCTTTCTCCATCTTGATAACTCCTCTCCCATCCTCCTTTGGATTTTATTATTGGTATTTTTCCAATCTGTCTTGATTCCGCCAGCTATATATTTCTCATGCACCCACATCCAGCTCAGACAAGGATCTTCTCATCCTCTCAGTCATTCTAGTCAAAGAAAAAAGTAGATATAATTCACAGAATGCACTGAGTAGTACAATAAATTTTCAGGGTGTACACAGTGAAAATTCAAGAGAAGAAGGTATTCTTCTTGCTCTTCATCTTACAATGTTTATTAATGTAAAGAGAATGGATGTTATGCAGTCCCTAGGTAACAGTTCAAGAAGACCATCACATTGTTCTCATTCCCCTGCTGTTTCTTTCCCAGGACCCCCTTCCCTTTTGTTGATAGTGTCTGCATAATTTTAATGTATTCTATATTCATAGGCTTAATTAAACACTAACCATAATATTGAATAAGTAAAAGATAACAAAAATACATTTCCACTGGAGTTTAGACAAGGTAAAAATGAAAATATGATCCCAAAATAACCATTTTGCTAAGCCTTTGGTCTATTCTGTTTTAACAGTCAGATATCAGAGAAAATATGATCAGAGGTCACTTTGCTAATCAGAATGGTTTCCAGTTGCATCAGTGTTGTTGTAAAAGGCAGGATTTCATACTTTTTTTTTTTGCAGCTGAATAGTATTCCATAGTATGTAAATGTCACATTTTCTTCCATCCAGTCATCTGTTGGCAGATATCTGCATTGATACCACATCATAGCTATGGTGAATTGATCCATGATAGTGGTACAGATAACATATATTTTGACTTTATTTTGTTTGTGTAGATTCCCAATATTTTTTTCAGATCTATTTTCAGATCTCTAAGGAATCTCTACCCTGTCTTTCATAATGGGTTTACTAGTTACATTCCTACAAAGAAGTGATTTTTAAATGTCCAAGAACATTCTAGCACATTCATCATTTAATAGCATGCAAATAACAACAAGTAAGTGATGAGAATTTTGCTTGCAAACAAAAGGGTAATTGATGAACCAATAGATCAGAGGAGGCAATTGCTTCAGGCAGGAGAAGTAAACTTGAACTGGCTAAAAATAATCAAGGACCAATTCTGGTACTGTGATGGAAACAGTAACTTCTGCTCTACCTTAAAGGAATCCATCCCCAGTGAAAGAGAATTACTGATGACAAGAACGCAAACTACTTACATATAATTGACTTGGGCTATCTGTAGCCAAACATGCAAGAGCAGGGGGCTTTTATAACAGAAATCAGACAGTCCTGAAGGATGCAGGTGCAGGTGCAGCTTGCTGACAAGATCGGGACTCCGCCTGGTTCATGGATGTCTGTGCTTTTTCTATGTCATAAAGAGGGGTGTGAGGAAGAAGAGAGAAAGGAAGAACAGGAGGGGGAAGAAGGGAGAACAAACATTTTACAATGTCTCTCTTTGTGGGAACATGAATTCCATCAAGAGAGCCTCATCCTCTTGAACTTATGGCAACCTAATTACCCATTATGGGTCCCAATTCCAAGTATCATCATACTAAGGGTTAGGACTTCAATATGAATTTGTGGGAATACAAGTCAATTTATAGCAAAATGTTTCAGATCCTCACTGCATACGCTATCACAAACTTTTTAAAAACCTTTTACAACATGTATGAAAATGCATTTATATATATGAACTATAATATAAATTTACTTAGATATATATGTCCCTTCCATGAAATCATATGCTATAAACTCAACTGAGTCCTTTGCTAATTATTTTATCTTTAGCTGTTTAGGCGGTAGGCTCTTAGCTTGTATCAGTTTAATTGAAATCCTTAAATTTAAATTTACAAATCAAGCTGAAGGAATCACAATTCCAGACCTCAGGACACAATACAGGGTAGTAGTCATCAAAACAGTCGAGTACTGGTACAGAAACAGAAGAAGATCAATGAAACAGAATAGAAACACCAGAAGGAAGCCCACACATGTATAGCCAACTAATCTTTGGCAAGAAAACTGAAAAGAATCCAGGGAAAAAGTCTGGTCTCTTCAACAAATGCCGTTGGGACAATTGGATAGCAGCCTGCAGTGATAAGTAAGACCCCCAGCTGTCACCTTAAACGAAAATCAGGTCTAAATGGATCAAGGACCTAAATCTGCACCCAGAAAACTATCTCACTATTAGAAGAAAACATAGAAAGCACTCTCCAAGATACAGGAATGGGGAAAGACTTCTTGGAAAAGATACCAAAAGCACAGGCAGTCAAAGACAAAATAAACAAATGGGACTACATCCAACTAAAAAGCTTCTGTACAGCAACGGAAACAATGAATAAAGCAAAGAAGCAACTAATGGAATTGGAGAAAATCATGCACTCTACACAACAGATAGGAGACTAATATTCAGATTCTAAAAAGCTTCAGAAACCCAGGGACAGTTAAAAAAAACTTCTGAAGAAATGGACAAACGAAATGAACAGGTATTTTTCTAAAGAACAAATTCAAATGGCTAACTGACATATAAAAAGATGCTCAGGCTCTCTAGCCGTCAGGGAGATGCTAATGAAAATCTCATTGAGGTTCCACCTAACTTCAGTGAGGTTGGCCTACATTCAGAACTCAACTAACAACACCTGCTGGCGTGGATGTGTAGGTTAGTATAACCACTATGGAAATCAGTATGGAGATGTTTAGAGAATGCCAAATAAACCTCCAATATGATCCAGCTATCCTGCTTTTAGGAGTATATGCAAAAGAAATGAAAACTGCATATGAGAAAGGGATCTGCAATCCTGTATTTATAGTAGCACAATCTACAATAGTGAAGATATGGAAACAATCCAAATGCTCATCCAAAGAGGAGTGGTTAAAGAAATTGCGGTACATCTACTCTATGGAATATTACTCAGCCATTAAAAAGAATGAAATTATTCAATTTGCAACCAACTGCACCCAACTAGAGACCTTTTTGCTCTGTGAAATAAGTACACCACAAAGGACAAATACCATATGTTCTCTCTGAAATAAGGCAACCTTAATATAAATTAAAAGATCAATAACCCTTACCATACTGTTTTTGCTGCAAGTCATAGCTTTCGATATTACATTTATTTCCATTTCTTAAAAATAGTTTTTCTCTTACTAAATTCTTCACTGACTCATAGACCACACAGTAGTAGTGTCTGTCTCATAATGACATCCTGCATTAAAGCTCTCCCCAAACTTCAGCCACATAGTTCTATTTATTTATTTATGAATATATTTTTACTTTGAATTTTGAATTATGTGGTACAATTTTGTATAGATTTAGATTCCCCCTGAACTCTCCCACCCCCGTCAGATTTTTCCCATTTTGTTACAATAGTGTAGTCCTTCATAAGGAGTCATAATTCTATCAGTCTCTTATTTAAGTGTACCCTGACATTGTTGGTACAGACAATGTCAGATAGTTCACATAGCTCTATTTAATTCTCACAATGATCCTGTGAGGTGAGTTCTGTTACACAATTTTTAACTGAAGAAATTGAAGCTCAGAGAAGTGAAGGTCCTCTCTGAAATGATCATATGGATAGTTAGTGATAAATCCAAGTTCTTATCTCAAAGCCTGTTTTCTACAAAATAATATCTTTGATTCCGAAGGGACTTACCCAAGACCACCTAAATCTTCAACACTCAATTTGCATTGCATTTCCTTTATGCAGCCTTCACCAAATAGTCTAACTTAGTAAATCATCCTTTCAAAAAAACTAATAGGCACTTTATCTTGTGTACTTGGATTTCTGTTGCATTCTTATATCTAAATTATCTAATGCTTTCACTATCCTTGTGAGATTAGTGGTACATTTTTACAGACAAGAAGTTAGTTTCAGAATGGTATAGTAGTTTTGTTCAAGGTCACAGAGCCATAATATTTTGGAAGAAACATAATGTCCCACAATGTTCAAGAGTATCAGCTGGTGCACCAGGCATGGCTGGATGTGGCTAACACTTAGCATTTAATTAACAGATGCTTACAGTAATTTAGATGAATTGATCCTACGATTAAAAAAATGACAAGAAATGACGAACACAAACAGATCCATATTAAAAAAATCATAAGATATATGAATTGGGTAGCTGGTGTAACTAGGACACATTGAGTAGCTTAAAAACAATAAAAATTTATTCTATTACAGTTTTGGAAATTAGCAGGACCACATTTCTTTTGGAGCTCCTAAGAGAGAGGATGTGTTGGCCCATTCCAGCATGCAGAGGCTGCATGGTGCATGGTCCTTCTTTTCTCCCTCTTGAATATCAGCAGTAGAGCATGTCCTAATCC
This sequence comes from Ochotona princeps, assembly GCF_030435755.1. NCBI lineage: Eukaryota > Metazoa > Chordata > Mammalia > Lagomorpha > Ochotonidae > Ochotona > Ochotona princeps. Next base: position 27,454,185 of record NC_080839.1, read on the forward strand.
ATCACTGTCCCTCCATCACTGTCCCTCATACATCTCCATTTAAAGGAGCTTTGTGATTACTTGGACCTACCTTGATAGTTAAGGGTAATCTCTCTATCTGAAAATGCTTGATCACATTTACAAAGTTATTTTGCCAGATAATCAGTATATGCACGTGCTGGGGATTGGGGTAAATACTTCTTTGGGGGTTCATTGGTCAGCCCGCTGCAGCTGTGATATATGGCACATTCAGCTATTCAAGGCTGGTAGACAGAGTTGAGACCTGATTGTTCTGATTCATATAGTGAGTTTTGTTTTAAGAAACACAAAGTGTGAAAAAGGAAGATAATCCAAAGTCGGTGGGGAGAGACTTCTAATGGTGAGATTTCGGATATTTCTCTCTGTAGCACGTTTTTCTAAAGGAATTCAATAGGTAAACAATTACCTATTAACTGAGGAAAAAATGCCCAGAGATATTTTTAAACAAATCCTTACTAGTGATAAAAATGTAGTAATCATACATTCTCTTTAAAAAATCCTTCAGTCACATTGTAGTGTGATCAGTGGACACACGACCAAATGTATAGGTTGGACCTGCCCAGAATACTACTAGCTGAAATAGACATGTGTGTTTAATATGTTGTAAAGGGATGGCGTCTGAGTGACGTGGCTACTATGCTGAAATTCAGAGACTGGGCATTGGGATCTTCAATCTCAGTCCAGCACCTGTTTGTATTCTGACTTTGAAACTGAGGAATGGAGGGGAAAGAGGTATTAGTGAGTACAAAACAAGGTAGATTACACAGAGACTGGTGGATTGTGTGTGTGTGGAAAGAGTAGAACAAATTTACTTCTATACTGCTTCATTTCTTTTTTCAAATGTTGCTTCTTTTTATTATCATTTTATGATTCAGTTCCATAGGCCCTGGGATTTCCCTTATCCCATCCCCAATACCCACTCCCCCTTACTGAGTTCTCCTATATGGTTACTATAGTATAGTTCTTAATACACGGACATATGTCCATCATTGCGGGCATGGACAATGGCAGAGAGTACAACATCTGATTGTCAAGATATAGTAAACAGCTTCATTGGGAGTCCATCTTTGTCTGGAACTAGAGATTCATACTGCATTGTATCCGCACATCTGGATATGATAGTCTCCATTACACAGTTACTATATATCCTCTTACATGAAAAGCCACAAAACATAATCAACAGGAATGAAAAAAATTAACAACACCATGAAGTTAAATAACCTGATAATGAATGACTATTGTGTTGCTGAAGAAATGAAAAAGAAAATCAAGAACCTTCTTAAAGAAAATGCTGCTGTGAACCAGGGTAGGGGGTGGGACTGATGGGGGTTATTGTGGGTCACCCTGACTAGGCTGCAGCTCCCACTGGTTGATACAAGGGCCGAGTATGTGCTGGGCAGAACCAGACTGGACTGCAACACCCATTGGTTCCAGTGCAACTCGGGACTGAAAACAGAACCAACCCAGCAATTGCAACCACCAGCTGATCGGGGTGACGGACTGTGCCGGGCCCTGTGCTTGCTAGAACATACAAGAATCTGGTCTGGGAATACCTCAAGGTTTCTTTGGACATCTCCCCAATTGAACTACTGGACTCAGAACTCTAACCAAGAAAAGACAGAAGACAGAACAGGTCAATCATTCACCTCAGCTATATGTTGGCAGCAAATTATGGGGCAAACGGAGACTTTATGATGGACCATATCAATCAGTGGACGACCTCGTCAAGCGAAACTGGCAGCGATTCATAACTGGAGAACTATTAACACCACTTGAGCAAATATCTCAGAGCATGCCCCACATCCGGGACTTGGGGTGGGCAGGAAACCAGGTGGGGCTTCTCCCTCAATATCCCCCTTTACCTCAGATACATGATGGAAACAATATGGACATAATAGTATTACCCACTTCCCTATACCCCCTGAATCTTTTTTTTTAACCGCAATTAACTATGTAAAGATTGTCAACAACAATAAAATAGAATAAAATAAAATAAAATAAAATAAAATAAAATAAAATAAAATAAAATAAAATAAAAAAAGAAAGAAAGAAAATGCTGCTGTGGGCCCAGCTCCATGGCCTAGCCGCTAAAGTCCTCGCCTTGAACGCCCCAGGATCCCATGTGGGCGCCGGTTCTAATCCCGGGAACTCCACTTCCCATCCAGCTCCCTGCTTGTGGCCTGGGAAAGCAGTCGAGGATGGCCAAAGGCTTTAGGACTCTGCACCCGTGTGGGAGACCCAGAGGAAGTTCCTGGTTCCCAGCTTCGGATCAGCGCAGCACCGGCCGTTGTGCTCACTTGGGGAGTGAACCATCGGACGGAAGATCTTCTTCTCTGTCTCTCCTCCTCTCTGTGTATCTGACTTTGTAATAAAATAAATAAATCTTAAAAAAAATGCTACTGTATCAGAATAAAGTATTTCAAAGAGAGGAAACTAACAAAAAAAAATCAAAATCCATGAGATATAGTTTCCACTGATCTTTGTTGGTAAAATGTGTCTCCTGTAGGCAACAAATAGATGGGTTTTGTTTTTTAATCCAGTTTATGAATCTATGACATTCCATGGATGAGTTTAAGCTGCTTACATTCAGGGCTAATAAAAATTGGTGGTAATTTGGTCCTGTCTTTTTAGGAATGGGCTGTTCATTCATTACTGGGATGTTCTTCGCATTTGCCTTTGGTTTTGGTGGGTACTATTCCTTTTGTCTGTCAAGAGAATATCTTTAAGTGTCATCTGTGGGGCAGGTTTGGAAGAGGCATATTCTCTTTTAACTTTTCTTAACTATGGAGGAATTTTATTTTATTTTGAAACACAAAGGAAAGTTTTACTGGGTATGTTATCCCAGACTGACAAAGTTTAGCTTTTAGCATCTGGAATATGTCACTCCATTCTCTTCTGGCCTGTAGAGTTTCCTGTGAGAGATCTCCTGTGAGTTTAATTGGCATTCCTTTATATATTAGTTTATTTTTTTCATGTGCACATTTAAGGATCTTTTCCTTATGTTCAATTAAAGAGAGCTTGATTATTGTATGTCATGGTGAAGATTACTTTTGGCCAAGCCTGTTGGGAGTTCTGAGCCCCTCCTGGATGTTGTTTCCTAATTCTTTCTCTAGATTAGGGAAATTTTCCCTTATTATTTCATTGAATACACCTTTAATCCCAGTTTCTCTTTCTGCACCTTCTGTGACTCCCATAACTCTTATATTTGGCCTTTTAATTGTGTCTTTCAATTCTTGAATACTTTTTTTTAGCTTGACCTAGCTCTGCTTCCAGATTTTTGTTTGTTTCCCCCTGATGACAGGAAATATCTTCTGCTTTTGAGATTCTTTCTTCTGTCTGCATTCTATTTGGAGACTCTCCACTGTACTTTTACTTTGGTTGACTGTATCCTTCATTTCTAATATATCCACTTTCATTTGGTTCATTTCCTGTGTGACATATTTCTTAGTATCCTTGAATGCCTGCTTTATGTGCTTCTCATTGTTGATAAGAACTTTTGAATTCTGTGTCCCCCATTTTCTCGATGTCTTCCTCACTGAACTCTGAAGTTGGCATAGAGTTTTGCTTCTTTGTAGGGGAGTCTTCAGTAATATTCATTGGGCCTCTGTCTCTTCTTTTGCTTTTGGTCATTGTACTTCTGGTTAGCAGAGTCTTCTTCTTGGTATATATTGCTTCATTTCTAAATAACATCCCACCTCTTGGTCCTTTTTACATCTTCAAGACAATGATGGAGTGTTTGTGATGGCCCATGGAACGCACTGGTGGGACAGAAAGTGCTAGTGTAGATGGAGGAGCACATGCAATGATTTTTCTCCTACCTTGAGTTCTATTTGTATGGTTAACATGACTTGGAAGTTAAATGATTTGGGGAATGGACAGAGTTGGTATAACCAAAGAAAATATTTCCAGATGTTGCACAGGATGCGTCATGATATCCAAGTTCCATGTGACTAGTGCCATTGACAGTTGCACTCTAAAGTTGAAGCTGCTGATCCCCTCCCAGATGTGTAGCACAGGCAAAGGCAGAATGTTGAATTTTTTGAGGCTGTAATGACAAAAAGCACACAAAACCGAACAAAACATGTAGATGAACTTCAAGCATCTTGAAAATAGAGATGCAAATAGTATGAGAATTACATGGATAAACATTTGAAGATTGATTGACAAGAAATTAGTGTATCTTGATGGAGTTTTAAAACCATTAACTTCAAGAACAGGAATCTTTGGAAGCTGACTATCAATCACATTACTGCATTTAAGATCTCAGTGTCCATATTTGGCTGACTGGGTAAGACACCAAGAAATGTTTTCTTACAAAGATATATTTGCTGCAGGTTAACACTTTGCACTTTGGAATAAAGTGGCAGTTTCAGTGTATCTCCCTATGCATATTTACTGCTGCTCATCTACACTGACATATTAAGGCTGGCATGTTAGAGCTGGCATGCTCTCTATTCCAAGGGAATTTGCATTTAAAAGGAATCCAAAGTGAATGATACTTCCTAGCAAACTAATGCAGAATTGCAGGTAACCATGGGGAGTGTATTTTGGAGAAAGAGGATTTCTTCCTGCATATAACTACCACATTTTATATCTTGGTGTTCATACTCCTTTAGTGTCACATGAAATGTCTCAGTTTCTAGAATGCGTACAAATCTATTAATAGTGGACTTGGGATTGGACTAGTAAATATTGATCAGTTCTCATTCCCCAAGTGTTAGCACCAGGGCTGAATCGACAGGAAGATGACATGCAAGCAGCTGGAACAACTGCACCAGCATCAGAAGTGTAAAGGAAACAATTTGTCAAGGCCATGTCATAGACTAATTTAAATATAAAGAACTGATGATAGATTCTCTTTGACTTCCTCTTGTGTTAGAACCAAGAAGTCCCTGCCAGGATAACCAGTATGGTTGAAAAGAGAAAGTTAAAACAGCAATTAGATGGCACTAATATGGCTCCAATATAATCTCTCTTTTTGTTTCAGGTCTTTGCGTGCCAGGGTTCTTGGCCGCCATCCCAGTGCTAAATTGCATTTTGCAAGAGGCCATAGTACATTTGCCACTGTATCTCCCATACTCATTCCAAGCAAAATCCTCAGTTCTAATTGAGTAAAAATGAAACTGAAATAGCTATGACAGAAAAATTGAGAATGTTATTTAGTTAAGATTGGTCTAAGTCAGGGAATTGGTGGTTCTGAGAGAAAAAATAAGTGAATAAGATAAATCAAAACCTTGATGTTTTTAAATTAAAATGATAAGCAGGGTAACAGAACCGCAAGGGAGATAGACACATGAGAGAGAGGGAGAGAGAGAAAAGAAATAGAAGATGGAGAGGAAGGAGAGAGAGAGAGATCCACCTGTGTTTTACTTCCGGAATATTTGTGATTATTGGGGTTGGAGCAGGCCAGATCTGTGAGCTTGAACTCCCTCTAGGTTTCCCACATGGGTTTTGGGACTCAAGCCATTATCAGGTGCCTCTTCAGGCACAATAGCAGGGAGCTGGATCAGAAGCAGAGCATCAGAGACTTAAATAACAGGCTGCCAGTGTCACAAATGGTGGCTTAACTTGCACACACAGTGCCTGCTGATCTCAAACTTTTTATTGAAGCATAAAAGTTGCGACATTGTTTGTTCTTACTATTTCGTGTCTTCAATCAGGTGGAATCAGTTTTCAGGAGTTTAAAGGCTTTTTGGCTTTATAGAAATTAGACACATTTGAGGCTTAGTGGAGAGAGATTTCATTCTGGAGAAAATTAACTTCAAACTGTTCCAGTTTTAATTCATCTATTCTTATTACTGAGTGTATGAACTTCAGAAAGGTTCCATGAAAATTTCATATCTCTATTTTTTTATCACATTGAGAATACAATATAAATTTCCTTCATCTAAGTTGAAATATTAATTACTGAAGAACATATAAAATTATAAAATGACTTGAACTTGAAATATGACCTGTATATATTTTAGTAATATAAACAGTTGTTTATCAACAGCATCTTCAAAATTATGAGAAAGGCTGGAGGAACACTTTAAAATAAGAAAAATGAGTTTTATAGGAGGCTGCAGTATGCGTCTCTACTCATGAATAATAAAAGATGGACCCCTGGGTCTGGTGTTCTTCCTGATTTACAACACACACAAACACACACATGCCACGCCACACCACACCACATACAGACACACCATACCAAACACAGAGAAACACACACACACACCCCACACAGACATACCACTCTACACTACACCAAACATAGACACAAACACACACACACACACACCACCCCACACACAGACACACCACCCCACACCAAACACGCACACACACGCCACACACAGACACACCACACCACACTACATCATATCAGACACACACACACACACACACACAAAATCCTTAAACCTTTTTTGAAGAAGATGGACTTCCAATGACACTGTTAAATATATCTTGACAATAGGATGCTGAACTTGCTACAATAGCCTATTCTTATAATGCCAGGCTATACTTAAATTACAGAATAATGGATTTGTGACTGTTTTTCAAGACCTATACTATTGTAATAACACATGTGAAATCAATGGGGGGTGGGGAGGATGGGAAGGATGTAAGGGGGAATCCCTGAGCCTATAGAATTCAATCTTGAAAAGAAAAAACTATGTACCAAAAATTTTTCAGAATTTCTATTCCTTTAGTTAACTCCAATTACAAGGATGTATGTTGCTTTTACATTAGGCCACAGTACAGTGGAATGTATCTGTGAACTGTCAACTGCCAACATGTTATTGAGAAATTCTGGAATACTAAACATTAATGCTAACCATATGGGAATTGCAGAACATTCGAATTTCAGTTTATTTCCCTAAGAATATTAAAATTAGGGCCTGGCACAGTAGCTTAGTGGCTAACGTCTTCGCCTTGCACATGCTGGGATCCCATATAGGCACTGGTTCTAATCCTGGCAGTCCTGCTTCCCATCCAGCTCCTGCTTGGGGCCTGGCATAGCAGTTGATGACAGTCCAAAGCCTTGGGACCCTGCACCCTTGTGGGAGAACCTGGGGAGACTCTGGGCTCCTGACTTCAAATTGGCTCAGCTCTGACTGTTGCAATCACTTGGGGAGTGAATCATCAGACAGAAGAGCTTCCTTTCTGTCTCTTCTCCTCTGGTATATCTGGATATCCAATAAAAATAAATAAATCTTTAAAAATAGAATATTAAAATCTAGTTGGATGAACAAGCCCAGATAGCATACAATTTGTCAAGAAACCATGTACTTATAGATTGTTTTATATACATTATGTTTTTTGGAAGTTGTTTTCATTTGAAAGGCAGCGTGACAATGGGAGAGACACATACAGAAACAGAGGGAAATATTCACCTGCTGATTCATTCCCCAATTGACTGTAACAGCTTGGTCTAGGCCAGGTCAAAATCAGCAACCAGCAACCAAAGCCTCCATGTGGAACCTCCAAGTGGGTGGTAGGAGTTCAAGTCCTTGGACCATCTTCCCTGCTTTTCCAGCTACATTCACAGGGCGCTAGATGAGAAGCAGAGCAGCCAGACCTCTAACCAGTGCTGTCCTATGGGATGCTGCTGTCCTTGGAGGCAGCTTGATCTCCGGTATCTCTGCACTGGTCTACATACCCATTGTAATAGCAGTAGGAGTGGAAGTCCTAAAGAGATGGACAGAAAAGAGCTATTAAAAGCAGTGTATGGAGGAATTTGAGAAAGGTGAAAAGTGTGGTTATGGCCTGAAAGTGGGGATATGGAAAAGGTTTGATAGTTTAGGAAAGCGACACAGAATAAATAAAAGCCTATAGAAGAGAATACAGACGATGAAAAGAAAAGTGACTGTTCAATGTGATTTTATGATTATGTTGTAATAGCCCCTTTGTAACCAGATATGTGACTCCTCCAAGAGCCACACCAATCATGTGATACTCGTATAAAAGGAGCAAGAGTGAATTTTAAATGTGTGAATTTCCCCAAGCCATCAGGGCTGCTGCAGGGGGGTAATAATATAGATAATAATAATTCAGTAATCAAATTTCTCATTAGAGTGGTGTTGCTTTACATCCTAGACATAGGAAGAATGTTCTTTTGCTCCCTGAGCCCAGACCATAGAGCCCAAAAGAGATCTTGAATAGCTTTGCCTTATTTTATTTCAGATAAATTGTTAATAATTTTGGAGAAATCTTTGAAAAGACTTAACTGAACATTCTGGAGAAAAATAAAAATGAATTATTTTAAAATATATTTTAAACATTTATTTTTTAAAGATCTTTTTATTTTTATTGGAAAGTCAGATATACAGAGAGGAGGAGAGACAGAGAGGAAGATCATCCATCTGATGGTTCACTCTTCAAGCAGCCACAACAAGCTGGAGCTGAGCCAATCCAAAGCTAGGAGCTTCCGGGTCTCCCTTGTGGGTGCAGTGTCCCAAATATTTGGGCTGTCCTCGACTGCTTTCCCAGGCCACAAGCAGGAAGCTGGATGGGAAGCAGGGCTATCGGGATTAGAACTGGCACCCATATGGGATCCCAGTGCATGCAAGGCAAGGACTTAAACCACTACGCTATTACCCTGGGCCCTATACATCTAGTTGTTTATGTGAAAGAATTACTGAGAGGGAAACACAGTGACAGAGAAATCTTATATCTGCTGGTTTAGTTTTTGAATGGTCCCAGTACCCAAGGCTACACCAGTGTGAAGCCAAGAACCTGGAGCTTCATCCATATCTCCTATGTGGGTGGCAAAGGCCTAAGCATTTGGGCAGTCTTTTGCTGTTTTGTTTGGTACATTAGTAGAGAGTTGAACAGGAAGTGGAGTGGCTGAGATTCAAAGCAATTTCCCATATGGGATGCCAACATTGCAGACAACTTACCTTGCTACACCATGACATCGACCCAATTCTTTCTCTTCTTTCTTTCTTTCTCTTCTTTCTTTCTTTCTTTCTCTTCTTTCTTTCTCTTCTTTCTTTCTTTCTTTCTTTCTTTCTTTCTTTCTTTCTTTCTTTCTTTCTTTCTTTCTTTCTTTCTGTCTGTCTGTCTATCTATCTATCTATCTAGTTCAACTTTTGGCAATTATAAAGTATATTCACCCTATGTCATTTTAGATCTTAAGACAGAGAAGAAAATGGTATTTGCAAGGTGAAGTCCCCAGAAATAAGAATCTATAGAGCAGTCTTAATATAGAGTGGGGAATTCTCTCTTTCCAGAAAGACCAGCAGTACTATGTAGATTATATCAGTGTTTTTTCAAGAGAAATACTTACAGCATTTGTGATATTATTGTATAAACTTCAGCCTAAAAACAGTAATTGGTAGAGGGGTATAAGGAAACACATTCTATAAACTGGTGGCCAAACACTCATTCAGTTTATTCACAAGTTTGAAAAAGGGAATTCAGAGCCAATGAATTGAACTGCTATATAAAACAAGTTGGATTTGACTAATTTAGTGCACCTTTATTCTTGATGTTTTTGGTCTCTTAGCTTAGTAGTTAAAAAAGAAATAAATAAAAGAAGTGAGCAGACAACACAATTGAATGAACATCTGAAAAATATCTAGGTCTTTATGGCATGTGTGAAACAGAAATAAATTTCAGATGGTCTGAAATCCCAAATAACAGAAGCTTGAATACACTAGAATAAATAATTACATTTAGTAAAAGAAATTTGCCTAGGCATATTCTTTAATTGAACTCCAGAGAATATTCCGATAGATTTGATAAAATAAAAATTTTCATATTTGGTAAAGAAAATCAGCAGACACAATTAGTGATATCAGAGTCTCAGCATTTATAATATATGAGACTGGTTTTGATATTAGTATGTATTTCTTAAAAAAATAAGGCAGAAATATGAGGTTAACTTCCTTAATATTTGAATAAATGTAATACAACAGTTAGATGTGACAATCCCAATAGAAAAAAAATAGCTATAAAAATAGTATTTATTGTCACTAGTGACCAAATCAATGCTAATTCAATTCATAACAAATGGATAATTTGGTTTTGAGATTAAATAAAAATATCCAGTATTATTAAGCATTTTGGGAAATGATAATTCCAAACCTGAAATTTTAAAAATAATTAAATTTCAGATTCCAAGGTGGCTGACTAGAAGTACTCAATTCACCATCTCTTCCAAAGGAAGTCAAGCTATAAATAAAGAGATGAGTTTTCAAGGTGAGAGCCAATGGAAAACATTGAAAGTGAACAAGGGAGACAAACGAGATAGAACATGGAGGACTGACACGGGAGCAATAGAAGCAGAAGTACATATTTACTGAACAGTAGTTTGAATATAAAACGGATTCACTTCTCCGAGTAAAAGACAGAATTTGGTTTAATGGATAAAAAATCAGGAGCTACAATCTGCTGTCTACAAAGAGCTCATCTCATCAGAAGAGACATATACAGACTAAAAGTTAAAGGATAGAAGAAGATACTCCCGGCAAACAAAGACCAAAAGTAAACAGGAATTGCTATTTTCAAATCAGAAGAATATGGACTTCAGGGGAAAAAATGATGAAGAGATACGAAGGTCATTATAGAATGACCAAAGCATGAATTCAGTAAAATATGTAACTTGTATGTTCAAATAATGCTGTAGCATTTATTTGATAAAATATACTTTGTTCTACCTGAAGGGCTAATTAAGTTTCAATACAGCAGTAATGGGAGACTCCAACAATACATTCGTTCTTGGTGGATGATTCAGGAAAAACATCAATCAAGAAACACTAGAGTTAAACTGTGAGTTAAGGTACAGATGGATCCAACATATATTTACAGAATATTTTATCCAATAAGTTCAGAATCTACATTCTGTCTACCAGTATATAGGACATACTCTAGAAATGCATTTGTTAGGCCATAAAGTCTGAAGAGATTTAATAAGAATCAGAAGCATACTTTGTATCTTTTCTAATCACAATGAAGTAAAAATAGAAATTAGCAAAAAGAAGATACTTTACAAATTCAGTAAATACTTGGAGACTGAACAATATGCTACTGAACAAATAAAGGGTTAAGAAGAAAGAAATTTTGAAACATGGAAGTGGAAACAGACATATAAACGCATTGCTCTATAGAAGCCGCAATACTGAGGGAAATTTATGGCAGTAAGAACTCAGATTAAAAAGGGGGAAGATTTAAATAAAGTGAAGTATCTCAAAGACTAAGGAAAGCAAGAATGACCCAAACCCATGATTAGTAGAAGGAAAAAATAAAGATCAGAGCAGAAATAAAAGAAATGGAATATGAGTGTGCAATACATAAATCAGTGAGTTTTAAAAATGGGTAAATCTTTAGATTTACCAACGAAGGAAGAAGGGAAGACTCAATATAATGAGAAAATAAAGAAAAAGATGATGTTGCATTAGATATCACAAAAACACAGTGGATAACTAGAGACTGTTACAAATCGCTAACATCAATAAAATGGAAAACTTACAGAAGATACCTTTCTAGACATAAAACATACCAGTATTGAATAATGAAGACTCAAAAAAAAAAAAAAACCCAGGAGCACACCATAATTCGTAATGAGGTGGAATCATTACTCAAAAGTATCCCAACAAAATAGTGCAAGATGCAGATGGCTGTACTGCTGAATTCTATGGGACTGTTAAAGAATTAACACCAATTCTTCTCAAACAATGTATAAAAAAGCTGAATGTGAGGGAAGTCTCCAAAAACCTTTCCACAAGACTAGTACTACCCTGATACCAATATAAAAATAAAATAACAACAAACAAGAAAACTGTGTACCAATATCCCCGCTTGACATAGATGCGAAATTCCTAATAGCAACTACTCAAATCTAACAGCAGAACAAAAGAGCACTCATCACTAACAAGTGAAATTATCCCAGTCATGCAAGGATTTTTCAGTATATTCAGATTAAAAAAAAAAAAAACCTGTTCAATTCTGGTATTGCAGCCTAGTGGGTTAAGCTGCTGCCTATTAATACTGGTACCCCATGCAGGCACTGTTTTGTGTACAAGCAGTGCTGCTTCTAATCCAGTTTTCTGCTAGTGGCTTGGGAAAAGCAGCAGAAGATGGCCCAAGTGGTTGTGCCCTACAGTATGGGAGATCTAGATAAAACTTCTGGCTTTCAACTTCACCCTGGCTCAGTCCTGGGCTCCTGGATGTTGCAGCCATGTTGGGGAGTAAACCAGTGAGTGGATGATCTTTCTCCCTCTCTGTAACACTTTCAAATTAATGTGATTATCTCAATATAAGCAAGAAAGTGTTCTATGAAATTCAATATCAATTCATGATCATTCAGTTTTTTTTTTTTAAATATTGCTTTGAAAGAATGGGCACTGATAAGAAGAAACATTGGAAGATCTTTCCTTCAAATGGCTCCACAGTCTGGGCCTGGTCTGGGGCTGGTTCAGGACTAAAGCAACACCCCAGAACTCCATCCTGGTCTTTCATGTGGGTGCTAGGGACGCAAAATATCTAGCTCATTCTTACATGCTTTCCTTGGTACATTAGGAGGAAGCTAGATAGGAGATGGACATGTATCAAAGAAGAAATAGAAATGACTTCATAAAATCTTAAAAAAAATTGGATATCATTATCCACTAGGAAAATGAGAATTGAAACTTAGATAACATCTCATCTTAATTAAAATGACTAGTATCTAAGTAGTAGAAAATGACATGCTGGTGAGAATGTAGACAGAATCTTTATACACCATTGGTAGAAATGTAAATCTTTACACCTGTTATATAAAACAGTATTGGTGTTTCCCTCAAAACTAAAATCATATCAGTCATATGGCCCATTTTTCCTTTTTTTTTTTGGTATATTTCCTAGGTAAATGAAGTAAACCATGTAAAAAAGAAAACTTGTACTCCAGTGCTTGTTGCAGCACTGTTAACGATAGTCAAGATGAGATTAACCTAGGTGTCTATTGATGTGTGAAAGGATAAAGAAAATATGGTATGCACATATAATGGAATAATATTCAGCCATAGAAAGAATGAAATCCTGACATTTGTAATAAAATGTTAAATGAAATAAGCCAGACTCATGAGGACATATACTCACTTGTGAAAGTTACAAAAGGTCATACAAATGCAGAATATGATCACTAGGGGCTAAGAAACGTCATGTGGGTAGATTGAAGGAGGTTGGAGCATGGATACCAAAAAGTGTTTTTTTTTAAAGGATTAGGAAGGAAAATCTCTAAATCTCCAAGTCTATAGAATAATGAAGAAATGGAATTGCTATTTATTGATTTTATTATTACATGCTGTATCATAACAAAAATTCAAATATTACATGCTAGCCAGACATTTTAAAACATTGATATGTAGTACATACTATGTGTCTCATTCTAGTTCACATTGTTTGTGTTTTCACATTTAATTTTCAGATCAACCCAATGACATTAATTCTGTTTTATTTTTCTTTTAGGTGCAGAAACTGTGATCTGGAGGAGTGCAGTCAAGAAGCGCAGAAACTTCAGAGAGACAGGTAAGCCCTGGTTTTCATCCAGCATCTACTAAAATGCCATAGTTAGCTCTGGCTCTTCATTTCTCTGCTAATGCTATTCTTACAACTTGGCAAATGCTAATTTAATCACAGAAGTTAAAAGCTTCATGTACTTTTATCTACAAATTCTTTTAAGAACGCAGTCATGTGAGAATGCAGAATTATTTTTTAAACAAAATTCACATTTTATTTAGATTGAAATAAACTATACAAAATTGATTTTCTTCACCAAAAATAATAGCAATATTTTCTGTATTATTTCTAGATAAACCACAAAAACACTTCCTTTTGTAGGTTTTCCAGGTTTTGCTTATAAATCAAGACAAGGCAGCAGTCATGGAAAAAGAGGAAAAGAGAAGCCAGCTTTCGGTATCCATGACCCCTGGCCCTGTCTTAAAAATTAAACACAAATGTTCAACATAAACCTGCTGAGATGTAGGCTCAACAAAGGAATGTAAACAGCAACATCTAGATGTGGAATGGCATGGGCAGGTCTTTCCACTGCCCACTTACTCCTTTAGGTACATTTGAGCAACACAAAATTGATACTAAAATCCTCATGTGGGGAGATCACTAACTTCCCTCTGGTAATTATCTATTACAGATTTTTAACACCTATTAGTCAAAACTCCTAGTAGTCTAAAGATCAGTCGTGGGCTTCATTGCAAATCTCTTAAAATCTATTCCTTTCCCCACACCTCCTCAATATTTATCTCTTCAAAACATTACTAACTTAAACCTAACAAATGGATCCATAATAATAAATGTCTAAAATGACTCAGCTATTTCCAGAGTGCCACCACCAGAGACCCAGAAGTGGAACATGGCACTTCCAGTGCTGCTTTCTGGAAGAACTGAGAGGTTGTCCAAGCACAGGAGTTTTAACAGCAGCCATTTTAATGAGGGAAATTGTCAATGACTAATGTATTCAATGGGAGGCCTACAGGCAGATATTCATCGATTAATTGGCCTACATTTATCAAGTGTAAGAGAAAGTCTATTTTTAAAGTCTCTAAATACTCTCAATACAGGTTCTGAATTATCTGTAGGAAGTCCTGACTTAGTTGTATAGGGTTTGATGTAAGTATCCACCATTAAATCTAGGTCATGTTTTATATCAAAATTTATATTAAGCAAAGCCAAGTTGCTTGACCTTTGGTCTGTTAAAGTGTTCCTCAAGTATGCTGTGAGATGCTTTCATCCATTTTCATAGCGCTCATTCTCAACCTTCATCGCAGGAAGTATACACAGCACCTTCAGTAAGGCATACACATTAGGAAAAAACTTGATGTCAGCGAGATGGAGGGCCTCATAAATGGTGGACGGAAGCTCTATATCTTTGCCTCTGTACTTCCACTTGATTCTGCAACAATGAAGCTCAGCAGAGAGTGTGTCAGGATTGAGTAAGTCACTTCTGTACATGTCAGCATGGTGCTCCTCTGATGTGTTGAATTTGAGTTGTCCCATGACCGAGGGTACCAGAGATAAGAGAATGCAGAATTATAATGTACAGATATCCTGTGGGCCATAGTGAGAATACAATTCAAGTATCAAATAATATATAGTTAACAAGTTGAAGCACCTTTGGTTTGGCTGTGTAACATACACGCTGTCTTTTTGGTGATGACTTGTTTGAGCACTGTATCAGTTGCTTATTGGAAATTTAAGAGAAATTTTAAGTGGATTTCAAGCCATGTTTTACCAAATTCATTTCTTTTGCCTTCTGCTACAGCTACTGCACTTGGTACTTCCTTATGTTTGGTAATGGCAGCTTTTGTCTTCAGCACATGAATTCTGTAGGCTGCCTTCAGTAGACTGTCTGTGCAGTGACACTCCATTATGGAAACCTATGGATCTGTTGGTTCTGCACTGTATATTCCTCAGGTCCCACATGCAATTAATGACTAACTACAACAGATTTACCCTCATAGTGATTAGTTCATGTGTCCTGCATTTGCCTCTTCATTTTCTTATCATCCTGACTGCCTTCTCTCTGAGAAAGACACCACACTAATTTGTGTCTTAACAATTTATCCATGAGACCACCTTCATCTATTTCATAGCTGGATTCTGCCTAAACCAAGTCAGATCAATCCCTTGACTCCTTCTAATTGTTCCCCCCAGTCCCCATTAAAGTACATGCAAATGCCTCATCCTGACATTTGCAACTAGAAGTGCTAAAATATCTTATCTTTACTCCCTATTGTAAATGTTTTATAGTCTTGTCATGAAAGAGGTTGTAGTGCTCACCAAATATCATTCTTTCCCCCCCACATTTCTAACCTCCTAGCAGTTGGTCTGGCCATATGGCTAGTTCTGGTTAATTAGCTGTTAGCAGAAAAGACACACGTCACTTCCATGCCGGGGCATAGAAGGACAGATGTGAGTTGTCCATGCTTCCTTTATTCTCTTGAAGGAACAAAGTGGCACATTTAAGACCAGTATACAACATGGCAGAATCTGGGACTCCACTGATCTATGATGAAAGTGCACTATGAGCCAGAAGTAAATCTTGGACGCACTAGTGTTGTTACTTTCAGCCACTCTGGGGCTTCAAAGTTAGTTGGTTATCACATGTAACCTCGGCTTTCAAAGCTAACAAATCAACTAAAGTGGGTGAACTCGTCAATTCTGGCACCATTTGTGCTTTCTCCTATCCCTCCCTTTGCTTTTGTGTCTCTCCATTGGGAGCGTTCTTCTCTAAGTGATCAATGCTTCCATCCCTCCTCACATCACTCAATGTGTTGACATCTTTCTCATCCTTCCAGACGAGCTTTTAGAAATATCCCATCTGGGCACCGTCACCTTATTTGCCCAATCTGATGTAATTTTCTTCTAATCATAAATGAATTGGTAGTTACTATTTGGATGGCTCTTCACAAATTCTGTCTCACCTCATAGTCAGTTCTGTGCCTATTTTGCCTCTATTAGAAAACATGGTCTTTAGTAAGTCTGAATCATGAGTCACTATTATGACTAACCTTCACAGACTCTTGTAGCTAGTAGTTTTGGGGTCAGTATCACGACACCTTCACAGACCCTTGTAGTTAATAGGAAAGCCATTTGTGTAGCAATTGAAGGTTAAGAGTATGAAACATAATTTAAAAATGTTTCTACCACAGCAGCTAAAAGAATATGATTTAGATATTTGGAGAACTAATATGTGTATGACGAGTGTCTGCACAGATTCTGTTGCCTTCGTTTCCATTTCCATAGCAAAGCAGTAGACTATCTGCTTCACTATTGTCGGCTCAGGACCTAGCACATTTCCTGTTACAAAATAAGGTTTTAATAAAAGGTCAGTAGGTATACAATATTTAGTACACAAAATATTATTGTACTAACAATTAAGGTAGCTAATTGTTTACATGACTTACAGAACTGAAAGTAACCCTTCACATGTCCAGCGAGAGCTTAGAGCTAATAGTGACTTCACAATAGGGTAATAGTAACTAAGTTTTTGGAGAAGTTGTTATAGTTTGTAAAGGATTGGATATTGCCCACTTTACAGAGCAAGGAATTATATCCCAGGGAAGTTAAGTGGTTGGTAAAAGGTCAAACAGGTTGCTAACATCTGAGTTCTAAAGTCTGCTGTTAGTTGATCTGCTGCTCCTTATGTTACCGCCTTTCCGTATCTAAGTTCAGGATAATGTCAGCTTTATTAAGCTTATGTAGTGTGTTATCTTGGCAGCACAACTAGTGAGTAGTGAAATCACACGTGCATGCACACACATATGTATGCATACCCACACAATTACATGAACCTTCTCATGTTTGGGATCAAAAAGCCTGTGTTGGTATGGTGAATGCTGAATTCTTCCGTATCAGTGTTTGTGTTTAAGAATAAGTCAGTATACACACTCTGTAATTGAATGTCAAGAAATATGAAAATCTATTGTTTTATTGCTACTGTTCATTGATTTATTGAAGTGATTTATTGTGAATGGACATGCAGTAGAACAAATCACTTTCCTGACACCATCAGCTGCCTTAACTAGGTTGTCAGTTCACGACATTAAAGGTAATGGATGGTGATTATTTTACAGTAATGGGTTTAATCAGTGCTTTGAATGACTTAGCAGTCATGTCAGAATAGAGCCAACTCATCATCCATCAAGGCAGCATTTTGTTTACCAACATCATCTATAATTCATTTGATTGTTGACGATCATCAACAAATACCTCTCGGGGAAGGTTTTATCAGAGATTGAAAATTGCACAGCTGCACAACTTGGTAAGTCATCTCGTGGGGCTGCCTCATCAGAAACAGGTGGGGAAGGAAGCTTTTGCCTGCAGCATCCTATCCCTCCTCCCGGAAGTCAGTTTCCACCAATAGGACCCCCAGTCTTCTCACCATTCCTGTAGATTTGATCCGTTCTGTTTCTCTCTTTAAACTCTCTGATTCCCTGAGATCTTCAGTAAACCAGAGAGGCTTTGTGCACAAAGTCTAGGAAGATAGGAATGGGGAGGCATACGATCCTATTTCTTGAATCCGCTTAATGCTGTTAAACACTTGGTTCAGGCTCTGCTCCTTGTAATAAGTTACAGTAAACATCTGAGCTGATCCAGTCCTAAGGTTCCAACATGTTTGGACTAGGTTGCTGACTCAGTGGGGCAAATATGACTGGAGTCTACTTTATAAGATTGTACAGCTCACTACAGGAAATTACCTCTTTTATTTCTTGAACATTTGACGTTTCTCCCCAGAAAAAGAAATTCACGTGGAGGCAACATTTTACATTTCATTTCAATGTGAGTTTGCAAACTATCTAAAATCTAGCTACAGTTAACAGGGTAAAGTGGCTAGGAGATTGGATTTCAGAGGCAACACACTTGGAATATGTGCTCTGCTTCTTACCAGTTGTGACCCCTTGGGCAAATGACTAGACACTTCTCCTTTAATCTATAAATGGCAATGATTTTATCTTTGTCACAGGATGCATATAAATATTAAATGAATTAATATAGGAAACATGGTTGGCACTACTACATGCCCAGAGCAAATGCTCAAAAAGTGATTTCTGTTTTTACCATTAATTTCATGTATGGGAAGGGAGCATCAGAAAGCCAACATAACATTTGGTTTGGTGCTTAAGCTGCTGACTGGGACATCTGCATTTCATGTCCGTGTACATGGATTTGATCTCTAGCTAGTCTCTGACTCTAATGAAAACCTTGTGAGGAACGTAATGCCTTAGGTAGCTGGCTCCCTGCAACCCAAATGGGAGATCTGTACCACATACTCAGTTTCTTAGCTTTCCCTTTGTCCCAGCTCTTGGTCTCAGCCGAAGGCCTTTGGGGCATGAACCAAAGGATGTGAGTTCTCTCTCTGTCACATACATACCTAAACATATACAAGTTAAAAATCCAAATGAAAATGGATAAAAAAGTGTTAGTTGAGTTCCAGTTTGATCCTGCTGACCTACACTTTTCCAAAATATGTGCCTGCAAACGCACAATTAAGAAAACAGGAGCCATAAATAAGTTGAAAGAGCTGTTTCTACCAACACTTGGTGGCAGGCTGTAACACATGTGGTAGTGTGTTGGTTTTCTGTATAACAGAAGAAGGTGTTACATAACACACATCTGTGGCATCTCAAAGATCCCAGGGTATCAGTGGGAGGAAGTAGATTATCATGGGTGAAGAGAGTGCTGATAAGGAGAGGCAGCCACACCCAACTCAAAGAGCAGGGTCAACAGAAGCAGCAGTGGGAAATGAATGAGGCCAAAGGACCGGGAGGTACCATGGATCCAGGTGTGTAGCTGTAAATTAGTGTATCCACTGTGGGAAACAGTATGGAGATTTCTTAAAAAGTAGAAAGACTGGCTGTATTATCCAGCAATGTTACTATGGGACATTTACCCTAAATACATGAATATGTTGTATCAAAGAGATATCTGTACTTCCAGGTTCATGATAATCCAGATTTGAAATCAAGTTAGATGAATGGATAAGCAAAATGCTGGATATATATATATATATATATATATATATATATATATATATATATATAAAATAATATATAGTCTTGTTCATTTATACAAAGAATGACATGCTACCATTTGTATTACAATGGATGCTACTGGAAGACATCCTGTTATGTGTAACAAAATGGACAGAGAAAGACAAATATCACATGATCTCCATTACATGTGGGAGCTAATTTTTAAAAAGAAATTAAACAGAAGCAACAAAAAAGAAATGTTTGTGTGTATCAATCTTGTTACAAATACAGTTTTGTAGAATTTGTTTTAGACTTTTGCCAAATCAATGACCTGTGATTACTTTAAAATTTACTCTATATAGGTAAAAGATCATGTATATGGCATTATTTCTACCAAACTATTTTTGCTTTATACTTTTAAACTTCTTATTATATATTAAGACTTTTTAACATAATGCAAATTTAAAATGTTATCTGAAAAATTAAAAATTAAAGATAGGAAAGATGGTAGGAAGGATGGGAATATCAGTATATTCTTAGAAGTGTCTCTGTAAGCCTTGCTGATTCTGTCAATAGCTCATTAAACAAAAACTCCTAATTAATTTGGTGTTAGCAGTTATAACATCTCTTTTTTTTATCTCTGATTTTATTAACTTGGGTACCTTGTATTTTTTTTTTTTTTTTTGGTCAGTTGCGCCAACTGCTTATCAACTTTCGAAATTTACTTCAGAAGTATCTCTTAAAAACTGATATTTTGTGTAGCATCTTAAAATTCTATGTTATTTAATTTTTACCTCCTTTCCCCTATTTATATTGTGTTTGATTTGCTCTTTTTAGATCCTTAAGAGTGTTAGATTGTTTATTTGAAAGCTTTGCAGTTTCCTGATGTGGCACTTTTTGCTATGAACTTTGTTTTTGCAGAATCCTCAAGTTTTCATATTCTGTGGGTTTTTTTTCATTTAAATTTTAGTTGGAAGAATGTATCTTTTTTTATTTCTTTTACTCATTTCCAGCTTGGATCCGTCGTGGTCAGAAAAGATGCATGATATGATTTTAGATTTTTTGAACTGTTTCTGACTTACTTTATGTTCTAGCACATAATCTGGCACGTGCTCTAGACTAGAGGAAGTTCCATGGACTGATAAAAAAAAAAAAAACATATTCTCAAGCTACAGAATGAAATGTTCAGTAAAGCTCTATAAGGTTCCTTTGCCCTATGATGTAGATTAGCTGTTTTTTGGTGGGGAAGTGGGCAAAATAGTTGATCTGTGTTTTGATGAAAATGTAGTGATGAAATCCCACATTATTTTGGTGTTGGAATTCCTGCCTCACCTTAGATTTTCCAGCGTTTCCATCTCCGCACAAGTTCTTGTCTGTGTATACATTTCTTTACTCCATTTAACTGTTTCTCTGTATTTTTGAATAACATTCTTTGTTTTGTTTTAGAACTCTTTTTCAACCATTTCATCAACCTTCCTTTCTTCACAGTTTAGTATTAATGAATAAATTACTGTTTCTTTTTGGAAGGCATTTTGTCTTTGTTGTAGATATATTTTTTTATTTCTACATTGATTTTTGTGCCTTTGGGAGAAATCTTGTTATCTCATTTACAGGCTTTAAAAATTCTTTTTGACTGAGGTTTTATTCCTTGGAAATATATCTGTGGGGCTTGGTGGAGTGTCTAAGGCTTACTCTTGAGGCTCAGAGGTGTGTTCTGAGTGGGGCCATGGAGCTCTGGCTCCCGTTAGTGAGTGGAGTCAGAATCCTGAGTTACATACATACGGTGTGATAGAGCACTTCTGATGATTGTTGTTGGAGCTGGTTGGTACGTTCGCAGCCATTGGCCTTCTCCACACTAGGGTGAACCATCTGAGCTTGCAGTGCCAGGGCACCTCATTCAGGCAGGTGCACCACGCAGAGTACCATGTCCTGACCCATCCACAGGACTGGTCCCCAGTGTTCAAGGGACTCTCTTTCTGTAGTCAGACTTAGTGGCTACATGGGAACCTGGTCACAATCCACAATCCTCTCAATTTCCAGGATTTATATCCAGAACTCCAATAGTTACTGAGTGTGGGAGATGCACTGCTCTCTGTTCCATTCTATGGCTCTTGCAATCCCTAGGATTTCTTCAGAAAATACCTGGGCTTCAATTTGCTTATTGACAATAAAGGAGAAAGCAACTTTGCTTTATGCATAGGGATAATATTACCTTTCCTGTATATTTCATTATTACGGGCATAATAATGGCTGGGGATGGGTTTGAAAAATTATAGCTTCTTACAGAAATAAATTGCCTTAAGTCCCACTTTCTGAATGAGGTTAAATAATAGAATGACTAGACCCACTTAAGGCATAAGCATCTTGACCATCTGCATGAATGAGAAATGAAAAAGGGCTCTTGAGTATGTGCTTTTATACTGAGCCCTCTGGTCCTCTTTTTCATGGTGACTGATTGATCTGTTTCAAAGCAGTCTTGGAGATTTCTGTCTTTTTTTTTTTTTTTTTTAATTGTTGTCAAAAGAATGAGGCCTATTCACCAACAGCAGTTGTAAGTTTGAGAGGTAAAGAGTCAGAGAGTGCCCTCAAGTGCACCTAACAGGTGGGGCTGGACCAGGGCAAAATTCTGAAGCCAAGAAGATCCCACACCCTCCACACAGGTGTCAGGGCACTAATTGCATAAGGCATCACTGCTGTCGTCCAGGGTCTACACTGCAGGAAACTGGAATCAGGAATAGGAGCCAGGAATTAAACCCAGAGGCACTGGTTTGGGATACAGAGATCTCACCTGCTAGGCTAAACAACTACTATGCAAGCACAGTTTTTAAGGGGAGAAAAAGTGACAGGTAGACCTGACTCAAGTGAGAGAAGAACTGAGATGAATTGGATGATTTCTAAACAGAGTAATAAGTTTCTTGTAGTCAGTGATGTTGCATGACTGACTCAGTGTGGGCTTGGGGAGTCCACATTCCTTCTATTATCTAAATTCCTTGGTTCTACCCCTATTCTTTTACAACTGTTATATCTTTGAAGCAATCTCCATGCCATTTCTTCTTTGTACATTTGACAATATCAACTTTTGTTTAAAGGATGAGACACTGGTGTGGTAGGCATTACAGAGCAGCGCGTGAAGCTCCCGCAGCTGAGGATACCCACATCCCAGAGAGCAGTGCCAGTTGGAAGGCAGAAGAGGATGGATCAAGAGCTTTGGCTCCTGCCTCCTTCATGGCAGGCCTGGATGTGGTTGGGTAAGTGACCCAGCCTGGCCTAGGTCTGGCTATTGTAGACATCTGGAGATTGAACCAGAGGACGGAATAGTCTTTTTCATCGTCTTCGTCTTCTAGCTTGTCTCCCTTTTCTCTCACTCACCTTTCCTTTCCTTTTCTCTCCCCTCCAACCTTCCCTCCTCCTTCCATTCTTCCCTTCTCCTTTCTGTTTCTGCCTCTCAAGTTGATGGAAATAAATGAAGAGTTCATTTTTTAAAAAGAATTGGACTGTAACCTATGAGGAATCTTTGGAGCTGCATTATAAATGTGAAATTCATTTTTTCAAGTTTGCTTTTCTTCTCTCTTTATCCTATTTATATAAGCTGAATACATTTCATGTAGCTCACAATGCAGATTTAGGAGCATGGCAATACTTCCCATGGTCAGTTCATTTTTAGAGGTCTTTTAAACTTCCCACCTGCACAATAAGAATATGATGCTTGCTTGGGTTTCTTCATCCTGAATATTCCTCTACATAGTATCAATTGCCTACTGTGCCTTTTTCAGAAAGCAAATATAGTTCAGTGTTCCAGGACTTAGAATACTTTTTGCCTCTGGAGGTAATATTGATTTAGTAAAATGATGCAATGCTTCTTAATAGGCTGAACCGTAAGTTATTGCTGTGTTTGTATTGCGAATTTGTCAAATATCAGCAATTTCAAGTAGATCAGCCTAGTATCTCAAATAATTACTCTTCATGCATTCATGTTTATCTTTCAGTATATGACTCTTCCCATATTCATGCTATTGCCCTGGGGAGAATTAATATCTTCATATTTTTCCTGTTAATAGATATTATGAGTATGATACAGCTTGGGAGAATGATGTAAGTGGTGCACACAGTTATGAGCAAATACTCATAATTTGGTAGTGGACATGTTGAGGGATTTCAGTGCCCTGAAAAGAAGGGAAGGCTGTGCAGACCACCATCTAGAAACAATTGAGGAAAGAGATTGTGACCAAAGCCAGGACAGCAATGAAAAGCTAGGTCCTGGGAGAATCCCAGGGCCTTTTCTCTGTGGAATCTGTCCTAGAAGTAAAGTTCTGACTGTCATGAAGACATCTGTTGAAAGTAGGGAAACCCACACTCTGGGAATTACAGGATCTCTACCCCAAATATCACTTCCTTATTAGTAGTACCCCTGTTTGCATGATGAAAACAGATGCTGTTGAATCTCCAATCCAAAATTTATACATGAAATCAGTTTTTTCATTCATACATATGTTTAATTTGGCCCTCAACATTCACATTATAGTACATCTTAGAATTCCAGTGGGGTAGGTAGGAATAGATATGTGTTGAATCCTTGCTGTGAAGGGTGCAGTGCCTCTGAGATCATGGCGGAAGTCCAGGGGGAGAATGTAACTTCTGGAAAGGCAGTCATGCTTTGCCTCCCTTAATCATGCTACAGGAGGTGAATTGGCCACATAGTATAAGGCAAAGAGTGTGGGAGGCAATAAAATGGAAAGAATGGGTGGTCTACTTTTCCCACTTTTTTTCCCTTTCTTGTCACAGTTTATTCTTTACACTTTGGACTGTTCACTTATGGACACTGCTTGTACATAGAGCATTAGCTTTGACAAAAATGGTACTGAACATAATTGAGTTCTGCATGATCAGTTATCTACTAAAGGATTAACATGCTTATTTAACCCTCAAAAATGGCTGCAGGAGAGGGACCATTAGCATTCTTATTTGTAGATGGGCCCCGTGCGATGGCCTAGCGGCTAAGGTCCTCCCCTTGAATGTGCCAGGATCCCATATGGGTGCTGGTTCTAATTCCAGCAGCCCCATTTCCTCTCCAGCTCCGTGCTTGTGGCCTGGGAAAGCAACTGAGGGTGACCCAAAGCCTTGGGACCCTTCATCCGTGTGGGAGACCCGGAGGAGGAAGTTCCTGGCTCCTGGCTTTGGATTACTTGGGGAGTGACTCATCAGATGAAAGATTTTCCTCTCTGTCTCTGCTCCACTCTGTATATCTGACTTTGTGATATAAATAAATAAATAAATCTTTATTTATAGATGACAAAAATTATTCAGAGAGATTAATGTCCGTGTCCCAGATCATATAGTTAGGAAGAGCAGAACCAGGCCACCTATCACTGTAGGTCTGACGGTATGACAGGTAATGTGGAATGGCCCTGTAGGCAGGATGAAGATTCTGTCTGGACACTTCAGGGGGTTTTGGAAGAAAAAGGAGAGCTGCACCCATAAGGGCAGGCAAGGCTGGCTATGTATTCTACAGTGTCTGTATAAAGAACAAACTGCCCTTGGTCACTGTCAGGTTGTCTGCTTTATTTATTCCAAATTGACTGCTTGTCCATCTCCAGGTGATCCTCTTTTCTCCATTTGGAGAGCTAAAGTTTTTCTGAATAAAATAAAATGGAGATCTACAAGAACCCTGAGTCTTTCTCTTAGAGTGGGAAACACATTAAAACTTAAATATACTCTTGTCCTTCACTAGCCTGATATTTCTTCTCCTACATTCATTCTGTTCACCTTGGAGATAGAATCTGAAAGTAGATTAAGTAATTTCAGAGCCTAGGTTACTATGGTGACCCATGATGGAGTATATGATTTCTTCACTTCGTTTGTTGATATTCGTCTGTCTGCTTATTTTTCCTGCTTTTGACTGAAGTGTACAGTGTAATAAAAGGGGGTAATGTGTGGGACGAAGTATTATTACAGACAGAGAAAATGCTGTTTTAAACTGGTCTCTCTGCTTCTAAAAGCCCAGGGACAAATAATTGTGTAGCTCATGCTGAAAGACCAATCAAGTCTTGGAAGGTTTGAATACTGACAGTTGTCCTGAGCTATTTATTTATGGATGCCCACAGCCATGCTCATAGGTGTATCTGCGCACATCTGTAGAGGAACCTCAACCAGCCTTGCTTTAAAATGTCACAATGTGTCCCCCCTTTCATATATCCATCTAAAAAAAAATCTCATCTCAACTTTGGCATTAAACTGAAATGCTGAAGTGTTGCCAGGTAAAAAATACAGAATACCCAGTTCATATTGAATTTAAGATAAACAATGAATTACTTTAATGCAGTTGTATTCCAAGTATTATATTTATGCTGATGATCACTTATTAATTTTATCCCAAAATTCAATTTAGACTTTTATCCTATATTGCATTTGTTAACTTTGGTAACCTTATTCCTTAACCCTCGTCTCTATTTAGATAACGAATAAATTTCCCAAGTTTGTCTTGTCCGTAGAGAAACTACCAAATTTTCTCGTCTAAACTTGCTCTCTCACAGTCTTTCCCAAATCAGTGAATGACTTTTTCTGATTACTCGGCCAGAGCCCTCAAAACTTTTCTTTGCATACTCTACAAAGTCAAATTGTAAGTGCTTTCATTCAATCTCCATTCTTAATTTTTTCCTGCACATTCATTGGTGCCACCTTGAGCCAAGCCACTTTTGTCATCTGTTGCCTAGTGAAGCCTCTTTTTCATCTCCAAAGTCCCATACTCCCTCTTGCACACTGAATTCAGACTAATATCAGAAACCTCCGATTCTGAATAAAAGCCAAAGGCTTGAAAATTACTCAAGAGACTATGTGCCCAGTACTCTGTGCTCACAGCCGTCTCAGCTTCATTCTCAAAGACTGTTCCACTACTAGCTGCACTCCCTACTGAACTGTTCACTGTTCCTCAGACACTGCAGGCATGTTGGCCTCGGGGCTTTGCACAGCGCTCTTATTTTCTGGTAGTTTCCTTCCTTTGAATATGCATGGCTGTCTCCTTCGCTGTCTCCCTAGGCTTTCAGCTGTCATGCTAGGGAGCTGACTTCCCTGCTCTCCTTATTCCAGTTACAGTGGATTGCTTTGCTGTTCTGCATGAGCAGTGTTCACCACCTCATGTACATGTGCATATTTGTCAATTTCCTGTTGATCCCCATGAATAGAAGAGTAATTAGGGCAGAGACTTCTTTTGTTACAGCCCCTGAACTTAAAGAATAGTGTATGGTTCAAAGCTGCGATCCTGTGAAAACCTAATGAACGAGTCAGTAGAATCAACAGTTGTAGTGATCAGATGCAGGAAATGCCACATACCCTACTGACAGGTCTATTTATCTGTATATAAACTTGAACATGCACAGTGTGTGTATGTACTTGCGTGTGAGTCTGCAAGAGTAAGCATCTTGTGTATATGTGAGGTTCTCACATAATCTTGGTGTGATCAGTGACTAGTATACCATCAAAGCACCTTTCCATTCCTCTTCCTGAACCTGGTGCTTCTGCTAGTGATCTGTTTCTAGGTAATGCATTGTATATCTATAACCAGGATTGATTTTCTCCTACTTTTTTAGAGGAGGACTTACGGAGGTGTGTTTTTTTTCCCCTTAGCACATTAAGTAATGCCTTCCTGTGTCATTTTTCAGTACTGATAACTGTGTATCTGGGCTATACCTCTTTTTCTTGGCATCTGCAGGATTCCTTTTAATCACATTCCCATTACCATCTAATTATGTAAAATTATGTCATATTATGTATAATTTCTGCTGGTAACCACAGGGTGGCATTCATGTTCTTTGCTATCGTTTTAATGACTGATGGATTACAAGGTCACTTTGAGTAGATAAATTGCCTATAGATTCTTTCCAGTGAGGTTCATGTCCTGATTTTTCATATTAACACTTGTAAATTACAGAATTTATTATACTATCCCACCTGCACCTCATTTTGCTTCCAGCACCTTCAATCCCTTCCTACAGGAATCCAAGATGACTCTATCAGGTGGCCTTGTTTTAATATTCTACTCAAAGAGCATGTAATGAAAGCCAGCAGCTGACACTGCCTTGGTATTTGCTTCAACTCAGCCATCGTGGGAAGATGTGCCAGCAGCCTTGAGCATAAGGCTCCGACTGAATGCTTGCTGATACCCGCTCAGCTGAATAGTAAGTAGGATCACTTGCCTCCACTGGTTTGTGCCAGTCCAGGTAGCTTCTCCAGGCTAGTCCTTGAGGCAGGAAAGCCATGTATTTAATATTTAAACACTGCTTTGATAATGAAAAGAAAACATACCCACAAAGCAGTGTTTACATGAGAACATGCATGCCAGGGAAGCATCTGACTGGGGTTTTGGAGGTACAGTGCTAACACTTCCTAGTCCAGGGCTAGTATTTGTTCATTCATTCACTTGATTTTGTTTATTCATGCTTTTTTTTTAAAGATTTATTCATTTTATTACAGTCAGATATACACAGAGGAGGAAAGACAGAGAGGAAGATCTTCCATCCGATGATTCACTCCCCAAGTGAGCCGCAACGGGCCGATGTGCACCGATCTGAAGCCGGGAACCTGGAACCTCTTCCGGGTCTCCCACGTGGGTGCAGTGTCCCAATGCATTGGGCCATCCTCGACTGCTTTCCCAGGCCACAAGCAGGGAGCTGGATGGGAAGTGGAGCTGCCGGGATTAGAACTGGCGCCCATATGGGATCCCGGGGCGTTCAAGGCGAGGACTTTAGCCGCTAGGCCACGCCGCCGGGCCCCTATTCATGCTCTTAATTACCACTTATTTCACTAATGAACTCAAACCACAGCACATATTTTACCACATTAATTTCTCAATTATTATTTTGCCCAGTGGTTGAGAAAAGCAGGTTGACATTTATTTAACAAAGATTACAGTTATTTGGAAATAGCACTGACAGCAAACTATAGAGGTGAAATAAACATGGAAAGCGTTTGACTAATTTCCGTGTTTTATTCGTTTATTTACACCTTTGCTGTAGTCCTTGGCAGTGACAAACAGATTTGATTTCCAGCTATTCTAGAACATGAAAGGTTCTGACATTCTCAATTAGTCCTGCAGCACTGTGGGACAAAGGCTTTCTTGGCCTTTCTCACTTTGTCCTATTAGGTAGTCTATTCTTACAGTATCTTTTTGGAATCATTTTACTGAAACTACACATAATATTTTTTTTCAATCCATTTAGAAAAGTGGGATAACATAAAATAAACCTCAACTGTACTTATAGCTTCTACTGACCTGTTAAAATTAATTCACCAAAAAGTGCTGCTGCTTCTCTGATTGAACACCTTAGTAAACTGTATAAATTCTTGGGTTACTCACAGATGACTGAAAGCCCTATACCTTCTTTAAGTCACAAACACAAAAGCAATACACAAATCAGGGTATCCATCCAGATGCATTAAGTAAGACTTTAATTTTCGAATTTAAGGAGAATGCTTTTCTCCTCATCTGGAGCTTAGAAAACTTCCAGGAGCAGAGGACAATCCATTCCATCTTTCTTACTTGCTCACTGTTCCCATATGCCTTAGATGCTAATTTCTACCATTTAAGGATTGCAGTGCATGGAGAGAAGAGAGGTCATGTAAGAAACGTTTATTAATTGACTAGTATTAGAAGAAAACTTTGTTTTTCCCATGCTTGAGAGAGAAAGATAACTCTTGAATGGTATCTATGCTTTGATCAGAGGCTCTCAGGCTAGGTCTTGAGGTCAAATCTTCTTCAACTTGTTGCCCTAATGTCCCTTAGTTTTTGGTTGTTTTTGGTACTCTACTACACATAGACCACATGTTGGGTTGTAATTACCTTGGGTGCAAATATGTGAACTTCTAATAATAACAGCTGTGATTCTATGCCTAACTCTTATCATAGGTTCTATGGTCCTTGGCAATGATGTACTCTTCACCATCACTGGGGAAGAGGATGTAGTTGTGTAGTTTCTTCTTAGATAATAAATCTTACTGTATTGTCAAGGGATTCTTCAGTTAGGATTTGATCTTCAGATTCTTCTAAACTAAGTTTGCACAATTTTTATGTTCCCTCATTGTAAAGAATGTTTCTTGGGCCCACTGCAATAGTGTAGCAGCTAAAGTCTTCATCTTGCATGCTCCTGTATCCCATATGGGCGCAGGTTCCAATCCCAGCAGCCCCACTTCCCATCCAGCTCCCTGGTTATGGCCTGGGAATGCAGTCGAGGACGGCCCAAAGCCTTGGGACTCTGCACCCACATGGGAGACCCAGAAGAAACTCCTGGCACCTGGCTTTGGATCAGCACAGCTCCAGCCATTGTGGCCTTTAAGGGAATGAACCATTGGGCAGAAGATCTTCCTTTCTGTCTCTCCTCCTCTCTGTATATCTGGATTTCCAATAAAAATAAATAATTCTTTTTTTATTATATATATATATATATTTACTAATTATTTTGCGTTATGTGACAGTTTCATAGGCTCTGGAAATCCCCCCACCTCTCCCCATGCCCCTCCCCTCCCCCCGGTGGATTCCTCCACCTTGATGCAGTATTACAGTTCAAATTCAATCAAGATTCTTTCCTTGCAAACATATACCAAGCATAGAGTCCAGCTACTTATTGTCCAGGTGGGTAGAACAGTTTCCTGGGGAGATCATTTCTGGTCTGAAGTTAGAGCTGGTAGAATATCATCACAGTCAATTAAGAGTCCCAATATAACATCAACAGCAATTTGCAATATTATGGAATCGACATGGTTTTGAGTAACCAGTATGTTAAAAAAAAAAAAGCAAGTCCTAACCACAACCTATGATTAGCTCATTGACATTTCAATTTTAGTTTATATACAGGACCGGCTGCTATATACCTTAAAATGGCTATAAGGTACCATTCAACTGTCTCGTGTCTATTTCATTTTCGTATTTAGCCATTTGTTACAATAAATAATTCTTTAAAAAATGTTTCTCAAATTCATAGCAGTTTTGGATAATTTTTTCTTTAATGCAGATTGACTTCCTAGATGAAATCTGCTTTGTTGCATTTTTCTCAATAGGCTCTTCCTGTGGGCCAGTTGGGAAACAGGCAATCTGAAACCAACTTAGAAAAAACTACTTCTTCGACATCTTTGGCATTTAATTTTCTGGTCTTCAAGCTTAAATCACCATGCATGTGTTTTTTAAGATGTATTTATTTTTGTTGAAAGTCAGATATATAGAGAGAATGAGAGACAGAGAGGAAGATCCTCCATCCTCTAACTCACTCCCCAAGTAGCTGCAATGGCCGAAGCTGCACCAATCGGAAGCCGGGAGCCTCCTCTGGGTGCCCTACATGGGTGCAGTGTCCCAAGGCATTGGACCATCCTTGACTAGTTTCCTAGGCCATAAGCAGGGAGCAGAATGGGAAGTGGGGCTGCTGGGATTAGAGCTGGCTCCCATATGGGCTCCCAGCATGTGTAAGAAAAGGATTCCAGCCACTAGGGTACAGTGCCAGGCCCCATGCATATATTTTAAAAGTGTATCTGCAATTAGACCTTTAGAACTGGTGTATTTTGTAATTCAAACTAGTCAACCAAATAAGGATAAAATGTACAATTGTTTTCTTTGTTTTTTTAAAGATTTATTTTATTTTTATTGAAAAGGTGGGTATACAGAGAGGAGAGACAGAGAGGGAGATCTTCCTTCCGATGATTCACTCCCCAAGTGGCCATAATGGCTAGAGCTGAGCCAGTCCAAAGCCAGGAGCTCTTCCGGGTCTCCCATGCAGGTGCAGGGTCCCAAGGCTTTGGGCCGTCCTTGACTGCTTTCCCAGGCCATAAGCAGGGAGCTGGATGGGAAGCAGGACCGCCAGGATTAGAACCGGCGCCCATATGAGATCCTGGCACGTTCAAGGTGAGGACCTTAACCACTACGCCATCGTGCCAGGCCCATACAATTGTTTTCTAATCTGCTAGAAGGCCCTGGAGTAACAATTTAGTGAGTAATTATTGCAACTCCAGTATATTTTAAGACTAGATGTTGGGATGAACTTTGCTCTGGAATCATATACTGACTGAAGCAGACATCTAGGAAGATGAGGAGGCCCTTGACCCCTTAGATAGGTCAGTGGAGTTGAGGACTTCCGGTTAAAGCTCTTGGAAGAGTTTGCCCCCAGGAGTTGGAGAAGCTTTTCATATCATGCAGTTCTTCTATGGTCTAAAGGTCAGCTTTGAGGCTTCTGAGTGACTCAGGTTTTAGTTCCTAAAATTGTATTAAGGTGAACCATGACCAAATTTTCCATGGGCTGCTGCATGAAACAAGAAAAATAAGTACCATTTAAAGTCAACATTAATTCTGTAAGCATTGTTTTAGAAGAAAATATGAGGTATAGAGTCAAAAAACTGCTAAGTGCAGACTTAATGTGCTTGAGAAGCAGTAGAAACATGAAAGCAGAAAACAGATTAAAAAACTGTAGTTTAAAGCACCTTTGCATATCATCTTCAAAGCCATGCAAGGCAAGATTCAAAATATTGGCAGACAACTTGAAACTGAAAAAATGATCTAGAATATTTGAAAGGGAGCCAATATATATAATTCTCAAACTGAGAGGGAAATGAGCAGTATTACAGTTTGAATAGATTGGTTTAACAGCCCATAGATCTAGCCAAAGAGAAAATTGGTGATCTGGGAGACAGGTTGGAAGAAAAAAACAACAAAGAGAAATAAGGTGAGTGAAAATTTAATGGAATAAGGAAGAAAAAGATGACCCAGTAATCTCTGTAATTTATCATAAATATGCGGGGAAGAAAGAAAATGGGACTATGACATATTTGAAGTGACAACTTCAAATCTTGATGAAAGATCTTCATCTATAAATGAGAAAGTTAGCAAAACATTGCAAAATAAATAAAAACAAATAAGTAGACAAATCACAGAAATGTCACAGCAAGTAAAATCAGAATGTCAAAAACATACCCAGCATGTTTGTGTGTGTGTGAATACTCCTTATAAAATAGCAACAGTTAGATTGAAAAACAATCTCTAAAAAGCACTGTTACTTTTGAAAATTAGAATAAAGCAATGATACATTGTTTCCAACATGTTCAAAGAATTCATCACAGCGCCATATTCTTCAGTATTAACAGTGAACATGAAACCTGAATGCAACATTTAATTTTGAGCTAACACTTCATCATGAGTAGTAATAATATGAAGAACAACATTGAATCCATTAGAAATATCTGAATGCAAACATCAGATATTTGCCACTTATAGTACACTATGTAGAATCAGCCTTATCTCTGAGCTTATTAAATTTAGGTGTTCTCACAGGAACCATCCTGGGGCTAATGAATCACTTCTGAATCTTTACAAGTGATTCACTTATGCATTAAAGTCTGGGTGGTGCTGTGATAATACATTCTGTGTGTGCAATACACAGAATGGAGAATAGCATTTTGGCTTTTGGGTTGAGTGTGTAGATGAGAAGGCCACTGACTGAGATTGAAAACAAAGGAAGAAGAGACTTAAAGAAGCCAACCAACTATTGAGTTTTAGAGTATAAAAAAGATGACAAAAGGGCCAGGACCAAATCTTGGGACATTCAGGTAAATGTGTAATGTTGCAAAGATTTAAAAAAGAAATTGCAACAAAGAGGAGCCCTTTGATTAAGATAAACACAGGGAAATGACTTTTGTTTCTGCTATGAGGAATATCTATTGATAATAATAACAAAAGCAGTTTTTCTGGAAGGGAAGGTAGCAAAAAGTCTTTTTGAAGTGGATAAAAGAGACCATGGAAATCAGTAAGTTAACAAAAATTTTTAAGGACATTTTGCTGGAAATTTGGTAAACAGCATTTTCATTAAGGATTGGTCAAATAAAATCACTTTTTGTCATAATGGAGAGGGAAGATTTGATTCCGCTTGATGACAATAATCCAACGAAAAAATGATAGAGGAAAGATGAAATGCTTTCAGTGATGATGTGTGGATAGGAAGCAGCTACAGGTGGTAATGAGCAGGTGGCAGGCATTGTTGAAAGAACTAGCTATATACTAAGAAAAATCCATTTTATTCTGTAATTTCAGCACAAATAATGGGAAGAAGTATGAATAAAATAGCAATTATTAGATTATGTACTGGTGACATATAGAAATACCAGGAATATTGTAGGAGTACAGAGTTCAACCTTGGAGAACAGAGGAGGAAAGGGCACTTTTCAAAGGAAGTACCCATCAGTAAAATCTGAAAGGATACATCTAATAGTTGATCAGTTGTGGGAATGACAGTCATAATTCTTTCCTCAGTTCATCACTGCTAAGTTTTCCAGCTTTATCACTTGTCACAATAAGCCTGCCATTAAGCCTGCATGCATGAACATCCAAGCACCTTGTAATACCTGTTATTTGCCTTTGCTGTGCTGTTGGCTTCCTGTGACATGGTGTTTCTCTCTTAGTGAACATCTACAGATCTCCCCTGCTTGGCTTGAAAGCTGTGTGTTCTCTATAATGCTTCCTAACTCCGCAAGACAGAATAAATTGCTTTTGCCTTGGGGCTTCTGGGACACTTTATGAAAGCTTCTATGGCATGGTGTGACTTGTGACTTTCTAGGGAGAGTTACTTTGGTTGATCATGTAGACTCTTGTGTCAAGTTCCCTGGGTTTAGATTGTAGTCTGCCATGTACAAGCTGTGTCGCCTTGGAAAAGTTTCTCAATTGCTCTGTGTTTCAGCATCTTCCGTCCTAAAATGTGAATCATAAAACTCACTCACTGGAGTAGAAAAGCAACAGATGAGAAGAGAGGGCAGGATAACCAAGATAAGCTTGATGGACTTGGTGATTTTGATTCCTTGCTGGCCTGTTTGCCCACCTTCCCTAGGGAGGGAGGAATATATTTGTTGGAGGGAACATTGGTCTTGGTTTCTTTCTTTGAAAATACGACTGCACTGACTACAAATGATATATCTGAGGGGCAGTACATGTTGTTGTTGGTAGTAAATGAGTTAATATTTTAAAACACTTAGACTGGTGGTGTCCAATACATGAAAATATTCTTGGTAAATTTTAGCTCTTGGAATGATAATTGTATGTATTTTTCTTTATGATGATAAAGTGTCTCTTATTGATTTTTAATTCTGTTGTATTCTACCACTCTTCATCCACCCACCCAACTTTCTCTTATATGGCACAGAGAGCTTCAATAATCTCATAAGGAAGTCATAAATGAGTGATTTTCTCTCGCCCTCCACCCATCTGGTCTTACATATAGGCTTTTTATGGCTGTCTGCTTTGGTGAGCATAGACTTCAACATAAAGCACACAGGGCACAGTGTTGTTTGAGTTTTTAAACTATTATCTTCCAAAGGTTTCTCAAATTACATGGGTCTCAAGAAGGGCAGTCCTTAAGAGGTTAGTGTGACTTCTAACAAATCCTAGATGGTTCAGATCAAACTTCAAAACCAAAAGCCTGAGCTTTTTTTTATGGTTGTCATTGTTTAAAATTCTCTTTACAACAGCCATCACTCATGGTTAGTTATATAACCTCTGTCCGAAGTAGGTTATCGGGAAACTCTTCTGTGGAGGAGAATGAAAACCTTTGATGACTGAGTGGAATAAGAAAGAAAAAAAGGGGGGCGGGAAACATCAGAGAGAATGGAAAGAAGGGACACCCAGGATAAAACTTCCAGATCTTGTCGTGCTTCCATGAAGGATTCATGCCTGTTCTAGGGGAAAACATGGACCTGTTTTCTATCTTTGGAAAACTTAAGTGTGATGCTAGTGGCTTTCTTGAGACTTTAGAAAGGAAACCAGTTTTCTTCTTTGACAAGGTCTTTTTTGTCCTTTATGTTATGTTATTTAAGTGCCCTCTTCATTTCTGCCAATTTACTTCTATGGACATAATTCACAATTTACAGGTTGTTTAAATGGGTCTGGGAAGACACAGCAGGGATAAATTATGTCTTGACATGGATGATCAATAGCAAGGTTGCTCTGGACTATCCATCCTCCACTTCTCTGTCACAAATCAAGCTTTGCAAGAGTAATAACTTAAATAAAAAGGACTTTAGCCTTCCCCTCCCGACCCCAAATGTGAATGGTAGAAGAGAACTGAAGGTGTATCATTTCTTCTTTAGCGATATTATAATGGAGATTGCGGTCAATCTAAGAATGTTTTTGGGGGGGGGATACTCCAATAAACCTATGACTCATTGGTGTCTGGCCCACACACAGCTGTTAACACTTGTTCATTCTCAGGGTAGCTGGAGGAACTGTGCATCCTAAAATTACTGCAAGTAGCAGGGAAGAAAGAACTGAAAATTTTCCTTTTAGCAGGAAATGGAAGGGGAGGATGGAGCAAAGAAGAGATGTTTGCTGAGATATTGCAAGCCAGCACCAAGAATAGGAGATTGAAATGAATTCACCTCTGGCAGTGCAGAGTTGCCATGAGAGGACCAAGTTGGAGAGAGCAGGGGAACTGGGCCACTGGAGACTGAGTCATCCAAGGAAAGGGAATTTACTCCATTTAGATGAACTGCCTCCTCCTCCATTGCTACCCCCTGTTGCTCAAAAATGAACATGTTCAGATGCCATTCCGAGTTCCTCAGATTTAAATTTGGAGGCAAAATAGAAAGGGTGACTGAGACCCCCACAAAACTGAAGAGAATCAAAGTAGAGTATAGAAAAAAAGATAACTATGGATACAAAACAGAGGATAAATTCTAAGATGATATACATAGGGAAAAAATAAAAAATAAATTTGAAAGACTGAATATTGAAAAATTAGTGATTATTCATTAGCTATTATCTTGATACTCTGTGTGGCACAATGAGGGGAGAAAGCTTACAACATTTTTCTTTCAAAAATTGCAAAGTTAGAAGGTAAAAATAAAGTTTATTCATTCAGCATCATTGGTCTTCCACATTGGGGAAGTGGTTGATAAAAAGTCATGACATGGGTGATGTTAATTAGTCCTTGAGAATGCGGCCATGTTTGCCATCTAAATTAATTTTGAACTGGGAGCAATCTAGGATGTCCCTAGTCTAAAATTTTGAAAAATAGAAGTTGAAAAATAAGTTTTAAACTTCTGACATGGTATGAGTTAGCCAGAATAGCTACAAGCAATCACCTCTGTCCACTGGTCTTCAGACAAATGTTTGCTACTTCAATCTTTGGGAGGGCAAGGTGCGGTAGTCTAGTGGCTCAAGTCCTTGCCTGGCATCCACCTGGGATCCCATATAGGTACTGGTTTGTGTCCCAGCTTCTCCACTTCCCATCCAGCTCCCTGCTTGTTACCTGGGAAAGCAGTCGAGGACAGCCTAAAGCCTTGGGACCCTGCACCCATATGGGAGACCCAAAACAAGTTTTTGGCTCCTAGCTTCAGATTGGCTCAGCTCTGGCTGTTTTGGCCATTTGGGGAAAGAACCAGCAGATGAAAGATCTCTTTTTCTGTCCTTCTCTCTGTAAATCTGAGTTTCCAGTAAAAATAAACAAACAAACCTTTTAAAAATAATAAATCCTTGGGATTTAATTTACCAACACCAAAAATGACAAAACGGGGGAGCTATAAGTGGCTATCAAGCAGGACAGCTTAAAGCTCTGCTTATAAACCTGATGTTCCTATTGGCTTTGTGAGTAACAGGGATGCAATCTAGGTAAATCTTGTCTGACTTCTCCGCAGAAATAGAAGCTGTAGGAGTACAGAAATGTTACATTTACAGTTTAGAATGTTTCCGTGAGATACACAGAGATTGAGTGCTCAGAGGGTAGCAATTACTCATGTATTAATTCAAATGGGCTGAAGTTATAGTGTGATTATGTGAGGTAAGAAACTCTAAGTAAATTAGGTAACAGGATAACTGAGTATACAACTTAGAATCTTGGTCTACCTCTGAGATCAGAATAATCAGATGGAAATAAAGATACGGAGTGCCTAAATTTCAATAGCTAGTGAAAGAGTCTTTCTGAAGATGGGCTGGTAAATATGGGTCACCCTTTGAAGAATCAGAAATGCCCAGTGAATAATGTAACCTTGCACAAGAGGCTAAACATCGTATCTCTTGACAATTTCCTCAGCTAGACAGAAGACATGAAACAGATGACTATCCAGATAAATATTGCATATAGTAATTATGTACGAGCTATAAATATGGTGAGTTGATGTTTTCTGCCTCTAGGGAAGTGCTGTTAAAATTGGAATAGTGATTTTGATGAGCAGGGAATTAAAATTCAGGAGACTGAGTTTAGAATTTTAAGTACTTTAGAGATTAGTTCATAGTAATACTAAAATGCTATACACCAAGAAGGGGGATTATATTTTCCTGTGTCATTCCCATGAGGTTTGCATGTGAAAGGTTTATTCTTTCCTGCCTCTTGTTTTTAGTAGGAGGATTCCATGGAATGTGATGTCCATTTATGTTAAAGTAGTTAGCCATGGGCAGTCTGGTCTGGTTTCCTTTCTCTTTGCTTAGATGTTTTACTGAAATAATATGATTAACTAGGAAAAAAAAAAGCACATTTGACCCTATTTTTAAAACTAAAACTTGTTCTATATTGTGAGGGAAGTAAAAGTCCCCAAACTAAATCTTGTGCTATGGGGGAAAAAATTCTAAGAACACTTTAGAATGTTATATCTCTGCTTAGTGATTTACGTTTTCTGCTTTGTGAGCTGTGATAGAACTATCATTTCAGATATGAGGATAAAGTGCAATATCCTACTGTTTGAAATATATATCCCCAGTGCAAACATCTGGACTGTTGAATTGCTGAAATTTAGGTTAACTGCTTACTTTCTTTTATTTTCGAAAGAAAGACAAAACACAACAGCCATAACCCTGTGCTTCACGTTGTGTGACACTAACAAGTCAGTCATGATTCTAGGAAGTGACTGCTTTATCTTTGCAAGGGATTGCTATTGACTCTCTGTTGCGGTTGATTCCAGAATCTATAGGGAAGGGAAATGGAACCCTGAAGTCACACATCCATAGCCTTCTACTGGAGTGATGTGGATACATCTCTATTCAATCACATTACTTTGTTTCTTTTTCACTTGCTAGTTCAAGTGTAGATAGTTTAACATGACATTTGAATCCATTTATAATATGGTTCCAGCCATGCAAAGCCTTGTTATTCCTCTCTGTCTGCTGATTACTCATTCCTACAAATCCACCCAGCCTACCACATGTTTGTTTTTCCTTGATTTCCAATGCTTTATCTTCTCTGACTGGAATGCCATTATTCTGTTTTACTCCTACAAAATCCAAGAGAGGAACTGCTATGTCTCACCTTGTTAGAAGAAAATCGAATTGTGGAAAACAAAATGGAACAATACGTTTGTATTACCTGTGCATCAGCTCTAAGGAATTTAGTGTAGAGAGATGCCTCATGCTTGGAAGAGAAAAGATCTAGTACCAGGCTCACTACAAGAAAAAAAAAAGCTGTAAAGTAAATGAGCCTCGTGGTGAGGCTGTGAGAGGAAGCTTAGTGTGCACTGGTGCTCAAAGCTGGGGGGACCTGGCTGAGCCTCAGAGCCTAATAAAGGTCCATCCACCCAGCCAATGCTCCTAGATTGAACATCTAGCTTTGTTTAGCTTCAAGTGTGCTCTGGTTGCTAGCCTCAGGTGGGCCAGCAGGGCATGCCAATGATTTTGTGAGGCCCAGAGACTTTGCGACCCAGGTGTGACCAACCCACATCCGATCTGGGAACTAAGGAGTTGCCTTTATCAATATCCTGCAATTTTGAGTGACAGCAAGTGGCCAAGGGGTTTTCTTGTAGATTAGTGCTTGGCTCGTAAGTCTAATGGTAGGAAGATCTTAACAGTTTCTATTCCTAGTCGGTACCTGTGCATGGAGTCTGAGTTTGTCCTTATATCAGGTGGAGACCCACACCCTTCACAGACACATTTTGATATGTAACCTCACCAGCCTATGTCAGGCCTGGTGCACACAAGGTCTGGTGACTGTAATACCCTGGGATGATACCACTGGGTCTGCCTGTATAGCCAAAGGGGCTTTTCCTTTTACCCTTCCTATGATCTAGGGAAAATAGCAGGCCAATGGCATTTTTGGAACTCAGTCCCATGCTGGCAACACCTGGTTGTGAGTGTGCTCTAAACATCCTGCCTGCAGGCAGAGCCTCTGGATTGTCAGTGCCCAGAGGAGTTTCATGGTCTTACCAGCCCGCTTTACCAGGGCCCAATACATGCAGCATTAGCCTGCGAGACCAACTCAGCAGCAGACAGAACACAACCCATTTTAAAAGCAGGAAATATTACTTAGAATTACCAGAAGGAAATCCACAATGAGGCTGGATTACTCAAACAAATCCTTCCATGAAGAGATGATGGCATACTTCAACAAGCATCAGACACTTCTAGGGAACTGAGAAGTCACCTAAGGAATAAAACATTCTTCATAATAGCTATTTTAAGAAACAAAATTCAAGAGGAAACAGAAAAAATACAATATTTTGAGAGCTAACAGAGATACGGAAACAATTAAAAGTTAGGCAGGGACCCGGCGCAATAGCCTAGTGGCTAAATCCTTGCCTTGCATGTGCCAGGATCTCATGTGGGTGCTGGTTCATGTCATGGCTGCTGCATTCCCCATCCAGCTCCCTGCTTGTGGCCTGGGAAATCAGTGTAGGACGACCCAAAGCCTTGGGACCCTGCACCCACATGGGAGACCCTGAGGAAGCTCCTGGCTCCTGACTTTGGATTGACTTGGCTTGACTCGGCTGTTGCAGCCACTTTGGAGGTGAATCAGCAGATGGATCTTTTTTTTTTCTCTCCTTCTCTCTGTATATCTGCCTTTGCAATAAAAATAAAGTTTGAAAAAAAGTTAAGCAGATATCCTTCAAATGAAAAATATACCAAGTGAAACTGAAGACATGATAGATGTGGTCTTTCTACTTTTTACTCATTAAACTCTGTCTACTGGGGCAGGAAGGTTATGATTATAAAGTGAATTTTAAAATTTGAGAAATTGAGAAATAAAGGAGAGGGAAAATGTCCTTATATTCTTAAAATTGTATTTATTAACTATATGAAACCTGTTTCTCTATATAAATCTAGAAGATAGGATTGGGGATGTTTTTATAAAAACATTAAAGGTTTAAAAGAATATAACTATCTTGACTGGATATTGTACAAGGCA
The DNA here is from genome assembly GCF_030435755.1 of Ochotona princeps. Classification (NCBI taxonomy): domain Eukaryota; kingdom Metazoa; phylum Chordata; class Mammalia; order Lagomorpha; family Ochotonidae; genus Ochotona; species Ochotona princeps. Next base: position 27,494,776 of record NC_080839.1, read on the forward strand.
TACATGTAACAATATCAAGTGACACCCCAAAAATATGTATAGCTTTTATGTTTTTAATATAAAAGTTACACAGTAGAATCCTCTTTGTTTTCCCATAGAGCTTCTGATTTACGTGATATATTTTTTCTTGCCTGATTAGCTATGTTAAAACCTTGACACTTAATACACAAGCACATTGTTTTTCATCAAAAGTTCATAGACCAGAAATTCCAGAAGGATTTGACTGGATGGGTGACCTCCAAATTTGGGACTCTAAGATTGTAGCTCACATGGTGGGTGTGTGGTACTCCTTAGGTTCTCTGCTTCTCCAAGTGCCTTCTCACCCCAGAGAGCCTCCTACTTAGCTTGGATTTTTTTCAAGCTGGAGAACACTGGAAAACCACTTTCTCCACTGTCAGGGTTGAGTGATAACAGACAGCGAAAAGTTTATGCTGGGCCGTTAGGGATGCCCTTGATCTGGTATTGACCACTTCCTCCACACACCACTGGTCAAAGCAATAAAAGGAGCTTAACTTGATTCAATAGGGCAGAAGGATAACCATCTCTTAGCAGTCTGTGACAAGACCACGCTGGAGAAAATTATGTAAGGGGAAGCATACATCTGAAATATCAATGCTTAACAGGACCATGTCATAAAAGTCAATTAACCTTCTAGGAATGCTCAATGTCTACCTGTGATAAAGTATATTCCAAGGGAAGCTTATTTTGTAGCCTGTCTGCTATACAGATGGAACCTCAGGTGGAGAAAGAACCCGAAGCCTGTCTGTCCTTCACCTAGATAATTTGATCACATGTATTGCACTTAATGTAAAACAGAATCACAAGTGTCAGCTTCACTTCACACCATGTGTATTTACCTTTGCAAATACTCAAACGAGTTGTAAATCTCACTTTCCCACAAGGTGGCTTTAGGTAAAATCATGGGCAATGGATCTTCTCTGAGGTACATCAAAACAGGATGTTAAAGGCAAATAGAACAATGTATTTTAAGTTAATTAGGTTGAGAAATTAGTGGGTTGGGGTCTCCCCTTAAAAAAGAATAGAGTAGAATATAAAGCTTTTTTATATATACTCCAATGTATCTGGGTGTTGTGCGCATGTGTGAGAGTATGTGTCCTGGTTTACAAAGCAGACTATTTCTAGCTGTGAGCCACAGTCAGAATGTTTGAAAGCCACTAAAATAGAGTATCAGTGTCCTCTTGTGAACCCTCTCTTTGCCAGTTTCAAACGCAAAACATGGGACCAGAGGGACCGTTGGTTTGATCCAGCATGGCATTTCTGATGTTCTTAAGAGAAACATTTTGTTTGGGGCTCAGAATGACAAATATCTCCAAGTGCAATAGAAATATCATTTTCTATGAGAAGAGATTGCTTTGCAGACATGGTACAGCAAAATAAAATATCTCCCCATCCACATCCTATGCCCTCCATCGCTTATAAAGAGTTTTTATATAGGATTTTTTTCCTTCTTCCTCTTTTCAGCCTCTTTCAACCTCATATTTGGGTGAACCAATTTCCCAAGAGCTTAATCCTGCACCTATCCTCTGTTGTTGACCTTTGACAGGATAGAAGGCACAGTGAGGAGTAGACCTTGTGGAATGCTGGGATGAGCTCAGCTGTCCAGGGATAGCTGTATCCTATGGTGACGAAAGTCTTCCTATATCACCTGCAGCTGATTTTTACTTTTTAATATAGAGGTATTTTCTCAGACTATAATATTTCTCATGTTACTCATTCTCCTCCCTTCCTAAAACATAGTTCACCACTCTTATCCCGTTTATACCCATAAATGCTGAATGGTTTATGTTGCTGGGTTTTTTTCTAAATCATGTCCCTCTAAGAGTATAGTCTAAGAAATTGAACTTTTAAAAATGTGTACTTTTGCTTAATAGTCAAAGAAAGACACCTAAGTTGGTGTGAATAGTTTTCAGTTGAAATTTGAAGAGGTTGGGGTTCACAGAGCTAAGGCTTCTTGTGTAAAGTCACATGTATTAAACAGCCAGTGTAAGAAATGACTGGAAACTTTAATACTACACTGTGCTGCCTTTGGCTAGAAAAAACATTGGTATGAGCAAACTTTCTAAGACTGTACGATTTTCTTTTTAAGAATTTTTCTTTGGTTTTATTTTAATTATTTTTCCTAAGGAATCTTTTAGGTATTGGTACAGCTCTCAAAATCATGGGATAGTTCAAATTTTGCCCTCCTTCTAGAAAACAAAGAAACAGTATCCAATGATGGCCAAGAATATGTATGTAACATATGTGTATTTGCTCTGTTTTTACCTGCCGGATTTCTGTATGTACATAGCCACTTGGTTTGTAAATTTGAGTCCCCAAAGCACTGGTATGCTTTTTTTAAAAAGATAATCCATGTGACAACTCTACATTCTAGAATACATGTACATACACATCTACATGCATACATGGATACACATACATATATAGTTAGAAACTATATTGTTTCTGAATATGTAAAGAATAGATGTAAACTTGCTAGATTCTGTTTGTGGATGTGTATTTCATAGGTACTCGTGGGCTTTTTTCAGTTCAGTTTAAATATTTGAAATGCAGAAGTATTCCTCTATGGATTCTTCACTGTGGGGTGAATTCTATCTTGTTGTATTGTCTAAGTATCTTAAGTATAATACATACAATAATACATTATTATACATTGTGATCCAGTACTAACAATCAATAATTTTAAAATAAGTACATATTTATTTATTTGAAAAAGAAAGGCAGGGATCTTTGATAGGCTAATTCACATCCTCACATTCCCATGACTGCAGCGGGGATGGGTCAGGTGGATGCGCCAGGTGGATGACCTGAGCCTAGAACTGCATCTGGATTTCCTGTGTGGGTGCAAGATTCCAAATACTCAACCCACGTTCTGATTTTCCACACACATTAGCAGAAGTAGAGCATCCAGAACTCGAACTGGTGCTTACATGGGATGCTAGCATCTCATACTAATTTGCCCTGACATAATGCCAGTCTCCAATAACCTCTTCTTCACAGAATATTGTTGAAACTCTTATTTCCATGTAACATGAGGCATTCTTTGTCTTCACTGTCTTTTATGTAATTCACCTTGTATGCAATTTGTTCATCCTTGTAACCTTTGTTAGTGTACCTCACGTTACAAGCTGGATAAAAATAGAATTGTTCATGCATTGGGGCAGATAGCTTAATTGCAGATACAACTCCTGTTTCACACATATGAATTTTGTGAGTCTACAAAATGACAGCATAGTCTTATTGCTATGCAATGGAGAACTCCCACTCCAAAGGAGTTCTAGTCTTTCTTTTAGATTTCTTTTCGCCTGAGAAAACTTGCATCCCCCGCACATCACCCTGAAGTTCTCTGCCTATCTTAAGCAGCTTCTAGCTCTTGGCTGCTTCACCATCTGCCACTCACTCCTTGCCTTCTTGAGTGTGACTACCTTTACCTTTACCTGTGCCATCTGCTCCACTGTCTCCAGGCCTTGGGCCATTTGCAAGTCATTCCCAATGACTCTGTCCTGTCCTTTGGAGGGGGTATTATTTCTCTGAGTTATTTCTCCTGAAGTATAGGCCAGAGCCTCCAGGCATCGCAAAAAACTGCAGTTCCTTCAGAGACCACTGGTAGATGACTGCTTGCCGTGCTCCCTGATGTTCATCACATAATAGGAACTTGAATTTCATCGTTTTCCTCCAGTTGGTAAAATCATCAAAATTTAGACTGAGAAAAGGTTTACTGTTCCAGAAAGAGAACTCTTGCTGCCCCATTGGCCTCTTACAGCTAAAGGCACATTGCTCCAGTTCTTTGGATTCTTCTAAAATTCTGGAGCCTCATGAGGAGTTGGGCAAATGGTTTTTCAGTGCCCTTGACTGGCCTGAAATGTGCTCCAGGCTCAGAAGTCCATCAGCAAGCCAGTAAGCTTATTCAACTGTATACATTGAACAGATGTTCCAAAGAGTAGCTGAATTGCCAATTCATTTCCATTAACCGTGTTCCTGGCTTAGGACGTGCCAGTGGAAAGGGTTCTTAATTGTCTTTCCTAGCATTTATTGGAAAGGACAGCTATCCATGTTACTTCTAAGATTCCCTATTCCAGCTGAGCCAGGATTCTGGGCCAAACTCCCACTTGCACTTAGACCAGGTAGTAGTAAATTTGCTGACAATTCTTACTGGTCATCATTCATAGTGCATGACCTATTTGGTAATGAGACAGTAGGTGCTGGGGAACAAAGAATAAGATTGGAGAAAAAATCCACAGCAAATAGAATGACTTAATACTTAAGAATCAGAGGGTTTTTTTTTTTTTTTTGCTGGTTTGTGTGTGTGTGTGTGTGTGTGTGTGTGTGTGTGTTGTGGGATTGGGTGAAGGTACTATAGAAAGTTTATGGAAAAAAATGGAATAGGAAAGTAAGGGCATTTTTGGTGTAAAAATGCTCTGCGGCCATACCTTTTTTTATAATATGCATTTCTATGAACTTTTTGAAGGCTCTCCATATTTTCCCTGTTTCATTCATGTTTTCTGTAACTCATTGTGTCTCTCTTTTACACACATACATGCAGCCAAACATTAACAACTTAAAAATGCTCATCACACACGCCACTAGACTCACCTTTCTAGTTCATAAACTTAATGTTACCACACATTTATTCATTACTTATGTGATATTTATCATGATTCTCAATGGGCCTGTAGCCTTTTGTGAAACCTGCTGGGGCCAGCGCTGTGCTGTGGTGGGTGGAGCCATCCCCTACAGCACTGGTGTCCCCTATAGACATTGGTTTGAGTTCTAGTTGGCTGTTCCAATTAGCTCCCTGCTCATGTACCCGGGAAAGGAAGATGGCTCAAGTACCTGGTCCCCGTAACACACATGGGAGACTCAGAAGAGGATCCAGATTCATGGCTTTAGACAGGCCCCCCTTTGGCCACTTGAAGATGGCCAACTAGCAGATGGAAGTTTTTTTTTTCCCTTTTTTCTTTCCCTCTGTATCTCCCTCTTGCTCTCAAACTCTCCCTTTCAAATAAAGAACTTTTTTTAACATTTTTTTTATTATTTATTATTTTTAATTCATTAATTACATTGTATTATGTGACACAGTTTCATAGGTACTTGGGTTCTCCCCACCCCTCCCCAAACCCTCCCACCATGGTGGATTCCTCCACCTTGTTGCATAACCACAGCTCAAGTTCAGTTGAGATTCCCCCATTGCAAGCGTATACCAAACATAGAGTCCAGCATCTTATTGTCCAGTCAAGTTCAACGGCTTCTTAGGTATACCCTTTCTGGTCTGAAGACAGAGCCAGCAGAGTATCATCCCAGTCAATTGAAAGCTCCAACATACCATCAGCAAAAATTTACATCATTATGGAATTAATTGACATAGCAATGAGTAACCAATATGTTAAAAGTAAATGCGAGTTCCTAGCCACCTTCTGTGACCACCTCACTTACATTTCAATTTTAGTTTATACACAACATATAACATTCATAACATAACATGTTATACATAACATCATATCATCTTAAATTAAGGCAAACATGTGGTATTTAACCTTTTGGGATTGGCTCATTTCCCTTAGCATTATGGTTTCCAGTTTGGCCCATTTGGCCACAAAGAACTGCATTTTGTTTTTTTTAATAGCTGAGAAGTATTCCATGGAGTAGATGAACCATAGCTTTCTTATCCAATCCTCTGTTGATGGGCATTTTGGTTGCTTCCATGTTTTTGCAATTACTGATTGTGCTGCTATGAACATAGGAGTGCATGTTGGTTTCTCATAAAACAATTGTTCTGGATATATTCCTAGGAGTGCTATTGCTGGATCATATGGTATGTTGATTTTGAGTTGTTTGAATATTCTCCATACTGATTTCCATAGAGGCTGTACCAGCCTGCAGCCCCACCAGCAGTGGAGTAGGGTTCCCTTTTCCCCGCAACCTCGCCAACAAGTGTTGTTGGTGCTTTTATTCATGTGGGCCAGTCTTACTGGCATTAGATGGTACCTCATTGATATTTTAATTTGGATTTCCCTTATTGCCAGGGAACTTGAGCATTTTTTCATATGTTTATTTGCCATTTGGGTTTGTTCCTTTGTGAAGTGTTTGCCCATTTCCCGTGCCCATTTCTTGAGTGGCTTGTTTGTTTTGACATTTTGGTTGTTTTGTAGCTCTTTGTATATTCTGGAGATTAGCCCTCTATCACCTATGTCGTGTGCGAAGATCTTCTCCCATTCTGTGGGTTGCCTTTTTACTTTGTTGATTGTTTCTCTAGCTGTACAGAAGCTTCTTAGTTTGATGAGGTCCCAATTGTTTATTTTGGTCTTGATTTCTACTGCATTTGGAGTCTTTTTTAGGAAGTGAGGGCCAACCCCTAAGTGTTGCAGTGTGTTCCCAACATTTTCTTCCAAAAGTTTGAAGGTTTCTGGATGTAGGTTTAGTTCTGTTATCCATTTAGATCTGATCTTAGTGTATGGTGAGAGATGTGGATCATAGTGTATGCGAACAGCCCCAAGATGAAAAAAGATTTAACCAACAAGATACCATTCAAAATAACAGAGAAAAGTATGAAATATCTGGGAATAAATCTAACCAAAAATGTAGGAGACTTATTTGAAGAAAACTACAAACTACTTAAAAAAGAAATTGAACAGGACCTCAAAAGATGGAGTAATATCCCATGCTCCTGGACAGGTAAAATCAATATCATTAAAATGTCTATACTGCCAAAAGCAATATATACATTCAACGCAATCCCAATCAAATTGCCCAAAACATTCTTTATGGAAGTGGAAACAATGATCCAAAGGTTCATCTGGAAACACAAAAAACCACGGATACCTAGAACCATCCTGAAAAATAGGAAGTTAGCAGGGGGAATCACAGTTCCGGACCTCTGGACATACTATAGGGCAGTGGTTATCAAAACAGCGTGGTACTGGCACAAAGATAGAGAGGAAGATCAATGGAGCAGAATAGAAACACCAGAAGGGAGCCCAAACAGGTACAGCAAAATAATCTTTGACAAAAAGACAAACGACAATCCAGGCAAATGGGAAGGTCTGTTCAATAAATGCTGTTGGGACAACTGGTTAATAGCCTGCAGAAACAAATAAAGAACTTTTTAAAATAAAAACTTGACTGATTTTCAATAGGATTTAATTAGTAGATAAGAATTATAGACATGCATAGTCCCTTCTCACTTTTGCTTCCTATTAGAAGACAGTCATTCCCTTCTGTATGTTTTGTATTATGTAAGTTTTTTTTTTCAAAAAATTCAAAAAGAACATAGATGAAGATGTTTTTACCCTCAAGGATATTGTAGCCTGATAAAGTGAATCAAATGTACAGGAAATGAAAAGTGCTAGATAATAATAATATAATGATGGAATATAAAATAATAATCTAACGATGGAAATGCAATATAGAGTAGATGTACTTGGAACAGGCAGAGTCAGCAGTAGGACTGAGATAGAGCTTTAATGAAAAGCCAGTTTGGTCTAACTGGAAAGAAGGTTAAGGGACATGATGTGGCTGGAAAGCAGAAGTGTGCAAAGCCTCTTCCTGTTTGGGGGCAATCTGCCTGTGACCTCTTTAGAGCAAACATCAAAAGCAAAGGCCTGGACCTATGGGTATGTCACACAGCCTGACCACATATTGACAGCAAAGGAGAAATTCTTTCTTCAAAGATGTATTTGTTTTTATAGGAAAGGCAGATTTACAGAGAGAAGGAGAGAAAAAGAGAAAGACCTTCAGGGTGCTGGTTTGCTTCCCAAATGACTGCAAGGCCAGAGCTGAGCCAATCCGAAACCAGAAGCAAGAAGCTAGAAGCTTCTTATGGGTTCCCAGGCTGGTGTGGGGTTCCCTGGCATTTGGCCATCCTCTACCGTTTTCCCAGGCCACAAGCAGGATTCTGGAAGGAAAGTAAAACAGCTGAGACATGAACTGGTACCAACAGGGATGCTGATGTTTGCGGGCAGAGGATTAGCCAATTGAGCTCTTGTGTGGGCCCCAAGGCAGAAATTGTAAACAAAGCCACCAGGGCATCCGCACTTAGTTCCTGCACCTAAAGCTGTTAATTCTGATATGGAGGATTTCAGGAGCAAGGTGTCCTTTATTTTGCTTGGCTTTGATATTTCAGTTTATGACTACTGTAGACAGAGGCTCGACACCACTGACATTTTAGGGACAGACAGGTATTGACAACAGGGGTATTGATTTCTCACAACTTACTAGATTGCAGACCCCCAAATAAGCCTCCTTATGGCCACATAATCTCCCATTTTCCTTTCAACTAAATCTTAATGCTCATAAACATTTAATAAGATTCTACCATTCTTTTAAAAGCTGTTCATGAACATGGAATTATAAATTTTATTGTGGTCACAGGACTATATATCAGGAAATAAATAGATTTGTTCAATTCTAACCCAATAGCATGGCCAATGAGAGTAGGAGAGAAAGTGGTTTAAAACCTATGTCTGTACAAGTTTCAACTTTTTACTGAAAAAAAAATCTGCAATCAATCTTTCTGAGCATTCTGTTTCACATATTATAGTATATGCATAGGAAATAAAAAAATAATAGTATTATTTACCCCTGAGAATTTGTTTCCTTTGTGGTGAGGATCGTTCAATGTAAATGGGAGAATTGTCTTTTATTCTTCCTGCTTCTAAATAGTGATATGTCAGCTGCTTGGTTCAGCTGTCAATGGTTTTACATTTTTTTTCTCCTTCAACATGGTTGTACATATACCCTAAATTTTGAGGATCTTACTGCTACTTTGTAAGATGTGTTGACTTATTTTTTTATTATACTTTTCAGGGATAGATGTAGAAAAAAAAACCCCGATTCTGATACAGCTTTAATCTAATGGATTGTGTTGAGAACTAATAGAAATGCAGGCATAAATTCAAAATGCACCAAATGCATTAGGTGGGTGGTGGAAAAGAAACGTGT